>NC_079362.1:70946600-71059100 GCF_029582105.1 Oenanthe melanoleuca | reverse complement strand
TTAAAAAAAGAACCATTTTTCCTTGAGGGAGATTTTCTGCCCTTAAGTGAGGAAATTGCACTGAATAGCACTGAGTTGTTATAAAAGAGACCTTTCTGTACATCCAGAAGGACAGATAGAAGCATAAGGTTTTAGAGCACTATGAAAGCAACTAAATGATCTAAATTGTTTTTAGAAGTTACTGAGGAAAAAAAAAAAGAAAAAACCTGAGAATTATGTCTCAAAATAGAATTCTGTTTTCTCTTGCTACATGACATATTATTTTGCAGCTTTGTCTCCTTCTAAAAGTAACTGAGTTCTTTTCCACCTATATATGCAATAATTTTAAAATATAATATTTGAGCATCTATTTATCTTTATGGATACTGATTTTTAAATGTGAAACTGTGTGTAGATATAAAGATAAAAATGTGATCTTTGTGAGTGTGGAAATGTACATGTCTATACACAAGGACAGATATGTGTTTTTGGAACGTTTTTCGTAAGTTTCATACAAATATGCCAAAAGTATAAGCCTGTATGAAACTTTAAAAAAATATAAAAAAAAAATCCCACTTCCATGATTGCTTTGTCTATTTCGGTCTTCCCAGCATATGTTCCTGTCGACTGCCTGCATTGCCATTTATAAAGACTAAGACAGAGAGACAGACTCTTTAAAAAAACCCAAACACCTAGGACATCTCTTTTATTTCAGTTTAATTCTTTCATTTAAAAAAATCATTAGAAATGACATTGTCCTCTAATTTTTGCTCTATGCAGCAGCTGCTATTGTCAAGCTGTTGTCTTTGTTACAGCATCATTGTGAGAGAGAGCCTGCAAAATCCCCATGCTTGGGATTTTTTTTTGTTGTTGTTTATTTGTTTTTAAACATGACAGCTTTCTTTTAGTTTGCGACAGACTTTAATGGAAGCAACCTCTCTTTTTAACCCTTATTTCTCTTTTAAATGTTCCACTTCTGAAGAAGAACAGAGCCAGATTCTCAGCTGGAGAAACAGCAACATCTTCATGCTGTTTACACCAATTAAAACTGTAGGGTGTGGAAATCATTCCAACAGTCGCTGTATGGATTGTATAGAATGGTGCTCTGAAAGAGCAAATTTTAGAATGTAATAAATGTATAAACAATGCTTAATCTACTTTTTCTTCAATTTAGGCCTCTTTGTCATGTATTTTTGCAAGGATGGCTGTGTTTCCAACACACAGGGAAAATGATGGGTTTGAATTTTATTTTTTTTAATCTCTTTTCCAAGACGAGGGACAGAAAGTGAGAAAGAAAGATTATCCAGCTAAACTGGACAGCACAGGACTCTGAAAGGATCCTATTTTGTGTGTTCATACATCTGAGTTTTGTGAACAATACAGCAACAGCAGACACCTAGTATCAAATTTCCATGACATGAATATTTATTGGTGATTATTCTATCTAATTTTTCTGATAATGAACATAACTGAATATCTGATTTTCAGATGTTAAATATTTAATGGGGATTTTTGTGTTTGTCTGAGCACTGGTGCACAGGATAGCACATTTTAAGGCTTCTAGATTTGTGTGACCCAAATCCCATTGTCACTTCTTCAAATTACAAAAAAAAAATGGGCTGCAGTTCTATGTGGGAAACAGAATTCCTTATATGCTGATCCAGATGAATGCATCACAAATATAAACAACTTGAATTTTTAATGTGGATGTGTACTTTCCCACTTGAGATTTGAAAGGTCCCAAGAAAAATTTACTCTTTGCATTGTAAATATACAAGTCCAAGGACAGTAATACTCAGTCTCACCAACTAGAACTATAATTAAATGGGATGAAGCATGTATTTCAGTCTAGATTCTTTCAATATATTTTCCTCAGCCTGTATTCTGTAATCGATCTATGTTCAATTTCATGATAAAATGTACATAGTTCTGAGAAATCTATATTAAAAAACCCTGCAAACAACAAAGCATGAAAAAAAAGTTCTGAAAACACATTGGTTGCCAAAAATGGTTCTCTGTGTGATCCCCAAAAAATTTTATACTGACATAAGTGGGTGGGAATACAAAAATAGCAAGAAAGATGAAAGTAGAAATTGAACTTTGCTGGCACTTAATTTCTTAATTTACCAATTTTTGGTCTTAGGACATGCTCTTCCATTGGTTGAAATTTTTCAAACTTCCTTTTTTATACCAACTAGATTTTCTTCAACTGGAAAACAAGAGAACTAATATTCTAATATTTATTCGCTGTAAATATTAAGGTCAAACTGATTTTTCAGTTCAATTAAAAATAAGTTTTTCTATATTAAATGCAAGTAAATTTCAAATGTGTCCTTCATGAGATCTATCTAAAGTTTCTGCTAGAAGCTGTGAAATCTGCTTACAGTATTTTCTGAAGCACGAAGTTCTGAAGATCAGTTTCTTTCCCCTTGTAGGAGAGATAAATTTTTAACTGACTTACATAACTTAATTTTCATTCCCAAATACGAGGTTAATTTTACCCTGGACACGAATTTATAAGTTCAACTCTCTGTACCCACAGTGATAGAAGCTAAGAGCCCTGTGATAAGCCAAGCACATCTCTGCATGTGTTATCTGTGTATGGATATACATGCTTATATCATATTTAACAAGATAGCTGAATAAGAAATCTATGTATGCCTTATTTTTGATGTCTTGGGTCTCAACAAAAAGCTAATCGTATCCATTATGTATGTAGCAAATCAACTCCTATTTACAAGAACACATATATATTAATCATGTTGCATGATAGAGTGATTCCCAAGAATATAATCTTTTTATATATATAATCTGTAATGGGTAGCTCAGTTTACAGCTGATGTTTAATTAGGAGCTTGCAGTTGCAATAAACTTTTTTTTTTTATTGCACTCAGCCAAGGTACAGTATAATGAAATGTAAGTGACCCAAACTAAATGGAAGCACTGAAGTAGATAATGTGGCAATATATCAAGTAAAATACACTGATTCTGCAGTCAGTTCATGCCCTAATGGCAGAAAAAGGGTTTGAAAGCCACTTTAACCATAAGTAGTGTGTTTATGTATTATTCACAGTAGAAAATAATTGCAAAATGTCAACATTTCATTTTCCTCTTAAGAATTTCTTTTGATTAGTGACCTAATTAACCATTAAAAATGGAAAAAATAAGTATGTATTTTTTCATTTTTAAACCATGAGTATGAGAAGCAGGAGTGTTGGTTACTAGAAAGTAATTTATGATCTCCAAATGTCAGAGTCAACATCAGTAGTCTTTAAGTGATCAGAAATAAAATAAATAAAACAGTCCACTGTCTTTATGGAGTGTTATTCTGCATTATGCATGTATGTATTTATTATTTTTGGGGACATTTCTTATTAACATGAGATAAGAAATGCAAACCTTTAAACAATTTTCTGATTAATTTATTTTCCCTCTTTTTAAATTTATTTTTTTTCTTTCTTTCCTTTTTCTTTTGCATTTTCCAGAAATTCTGCAAACTGAATGGAAGAAGTAGTGGGGAAAAAGCAGCAACCATTTGCCTATGCCAGTATCACACATTCTCCAGCTATCACAGACCCCATGCCCAGCTCCCTAAGTTCTATTTCACACAGCCATTACAATATACACAATGAACCAAGGCTGGATTTAGGACTTAGTTCTTTTACTAAATGATAAATGGGGACAAAGAATTACAGATGTTCGCTAGTTTCTTTAATATGATTATCAGCTACCTGCAGGTGGCTCTCCTTAATTTAACATGTTAGTAGACGTTTTTATTATGGCCATTATTCTTTATGTGTTTGTGTACAGCCCCTAAGAGGGTATGCTGTGGACTATGACTGCCCTGTTCTAGACTCCATGCAAATGCAGAACCCCAAAGATATTCCCTTCAGTGGAGCATCCACAAACTGAGACCAAACTCACTGAGCAAGGAAAATGACAGAGATTAGAGACTTTATCTGGGAAATACCTCTGTATCTAGCTACTGAACACTATATACACATATATAAACCCTCATGACCACTTCTCAGAGGTGTTTAAATTTCGCAAGAATTAATGAAATTGATTAATGACCAAGACTCCATCTCTGAGTATGAGCAGAATTATACTAAGTGTGAACTACTCTGCATTCAAACTTGTGAAGATTCCCACTTCTCACCATTTATTCCTGTTCTGAAAGAAAATCTTGTATCAAAACTATTAGCATAAACCTTCCTCAATGCATTGGTGATAGATTACATGTTCTTATTAGATAATTTCTTGGCATACATGGTCTGAGAGGCAGATCTCTGTTCTGTTAAACTACAGAGAATTTTTTCATCCTGAAGCTCCATTTTTCCTGAGGGAGTATTACTTCTTTTGTTATACAGCTTTTAGGTTGCTGTGTAAGTGACATTTAAAAAATTGTACTCTAAGCAGAATATCCAAAACAGACATGGTGGAGAAAAATCTTTAAAGAGTTAATGCTTAGAGTTTGGCATACTGGTGAACTCAGCTGAGTCTCTGATCAATTTTCTCACTTCCAACACACCCATTTTTTGGTGACCATTTCTTTTCTCAGCCATAATAAAATTATCCAGCTACCGAATTCAAGCTGGAGCTTTCACTGAATTCAACAGGTTCCATATCATGAATCAGTCTTGTTCAACATCACTTAAGAAGTTCATCAATCAAATCAATCAAAACTTAAAATATTTTCTCTGGTGATATTTCTTTCAAGGCTAGAAATGAAAATTCAGACACGTGTTTTTTCATTATTTAGTTCATATTAATCCACTGTTTGTAGGTTGTGGTCTTTTGAGAAATTTATTTTTGAGATTTCTGGTAGGGTTCACCATATGCCAGATACATAGTAAAAATAGCATCCCTTCTGTCATTATGAAAACATTGTTAGGTTGAGAAGTCAGTGCATTCTGGGCTTGTCCATGCACATAAGATAAAATATAAATGACTTTCAGTCCAGAAACATAAAATAAACACAATTTCATCTTACCGTACTTAGGTTTTGATTAAAATATAAAACCAGAGAAAAAATAGTGAACCAAACCTCTAAAAGTAAACTTACTGTTTTGTCATGTTCCCATAACAAAGAAAGCACAGATGCCTAGAAAAATAAAATGAGTTTACTAAAAGATAACTGAAAAACATTTTCACTTCATACTTTTTGACTCCTGGAGAGTTCAAAATAACTTTTCACAGGCTTTGCTGTGAACCATAGTTAAAACTAATATGCATGTCTGTGCTGGGTCTGGCTGGGAGAGAGTTCATTTTCTGCCCGTTCATTTCATGGCTGAGCACCTGCCCACCCATGGGAAGAAGTGGATGAATTCCTTGTTTTGCTGTTCTTGTGTGTGCTGCTTTTGTTCTACCTGTTAAACTGTCTTTATTTCAACCTGCAAGATTCCCCACTTTTTCTTTTCCCATCCTCTGCCCCAATTCCATCACAGGGGCAGTGAGAGGGGCTACATGGCACTGAGTTGTCAGCTGTCAGGTTAAATAATTGCAATATCCATCTGAATTCTGTGACTGAGGTTTCATTTGCTGCAGTATATTGCTGTACTAACTGACTATTAGTGAAATGAACACATTACTGAAGAGGTGAAGAACATAAGTTTAAACCTTAATCCTCAAGTCCATGTTAATGCATAAACCATGGTTTCGGTACAGGATGTGAGAGAGTAAATGGTGATTTACTGTAACTCATTTAATAAAACAAGCCAAGCTAACTTGAACATGTGTTTACATACATAGCTATTCAATCATCTAAAAACAAGGTTTGTAGATGTTTGTACAACAAAAATCTTGGACTGTAAGATAACTTTAAATATTTCAAGTGTTTGTTCTTCTTCTATGGCATATGGGAAGGAATCCAGGAGCATAAAAAATTCTTATCTAAATTATGCAAATCTCATCAGTAGCTTCTCTACACAGTAACTACTGAATGATGTAACTTTGTATTAGTGGAAGGACCTCAGGTCACTTAGTTTCTTAGTTAATTCAGGTCAATTAATTCCTATTCAAATAGTGTACATGTTATATAATAGTGTACATGTTACTATATGTATACTAAATGTCTGGTTCACATACAAGAATTTCTTAATGCTTTTAGGTAAGTTTTCTTTCCTGGAATGCATCAGGGGAAAAGGAGAAATTCTTACAGAATCAAGAATCATTTATGTTGGAAAAGTCCTTCAAGGTCATCAAGGCCCAACACAAAACTAATTCTTCCAAGCCCACCACCAAATCTTGTCCCTAAGCACCACATCTGCGCATTTCAGATACCTCCAGGATTGCAATTAAACCACTTTCCTGAGCAGCCTGTTCCAATGTTAAACAAACCTTTAGATGAAAAAAATTATTCCTAAAATCCAATCTAAACCTTTCCTGGTACAACTTATGGCTATTCCCAGTCATCATATCACTTGCTATTGGAAGAGCAGTCTGAATCCCATATTGCTACAGCTTCCTTTAAGGGAGATGTGGAGAGCAAGAAAGTCTCTTTTTGAGGCTTGTTTTTGTCCAGGCTGAGTCCCCTCAGCTCCTCATCTGTTCCTCATCATATTTGGGCTCCAGACCAAGCACCAGCTTCATTACTCCTCTTTGTAAACCCCATCCCTCAATGTATGGAATAGCAGAGATCGACACAGGTAATATAAAGAATAAAGAGACAAAGAAACAATTATATCTGAAGAAAAGCATAGAAAAGTGCAATGCCATGCAAAATTTCTTTTAAAAATTGTGCACACGCCCATACCTATCTCTATATTTGCTACCTTAAAAACCTTTTCCCTTTCCTATGTTGGTTATGCAAGTCACCTGAGGAGCACAGAGCACAGAGCACACACACACAGGATTGTTGTTTTTTTTTTTCTCTATGAGAACGTCCTCTGTGAGTTGCTGGGGACCAATCCGAAAGCTGATTTAATAATTGACAGTCAGGGTAACCAATTAAAAGTTACTTTGCATGCATTAATTATTAAAAATGGAATCGCTGTCTTTTGTCTTCCGGTTTGTAAGCGGGTAAGGTCAGCCCGGCCCGGCCTGTCCCCCTCCCCTTGCGGCCTGGCCGGGCAGGCCCCGTTTTTAACTAGGGGCCCTGATTGCCCGGGGAAAGGGAAGCCTTGGCTAAGATCCTGGCTTCCCCCAGAGTGGCCACAGCTCAGCCAGGGCCCTGCTGGGCTCGGAGCAGCCGTGGGGAGGCGAAGCCCCCGGCCGCCCCCGCAGCTCGGGGAAGCGCGGCCGGGCTCTGCTCCAGCCGAGCCCCTCAGCATTCGCTCGCTGGGCTCGGCAGACTCCTGCAGCTTCTCCCACACTGGCACGGCTCCAGGATGGCCTGGCCCAGCTCCTTCACCTTCTGCGTGCAATTTCAACCCTTCCAGTGCTCGGATAAAACTGCAGATCGCCTGATCTCCCTAGAATGAGAGGAGTAAAGCAGTTGGTGAAGTATGAGCCAGGTTTCCAAAAGGGAAGAGATTGAGGAGGCGCCGTGAATACATTGGCTTAAAAACCATTTTTGTAAGCTATGGGGTGGACTGGACTGCACTGAAAATTCCTATAAATTGTTGAGAAAATACATGATGTGGGGGGCAGGGGATTGAAGTGTTTGAGAAAAGTATCCTTTGCCCTGAGGGAATGGGGTTCTCTGTTCTGGAGACTGGAAAGACGAACAGAGACATTTGGTGAAAAAAAGATTAAAGAAAACTTTGGCTTTCAAACAGCTTGCCCTTTAAAGTAATGCCCCATGAGTTTTGACCATAACCCATAACACAGCCCTGGAAAGACTTTGAAGATGGGAGGAGTTTCATGATTTGCAGATTTTCCCGGGCAGATGCAAATTGTGAAAGTGTGGACATAAGAGAACTTTATTCTTCTCTTGGAACAGAACCCTTTGGCCAAAACAAGAGGGAACTTTTCTCTCTATAAATGATTATTTAAGTGAAAGGCTAACTGAAGTGTCTCTGTATGTGAAGTGTCTCATATTAAGAAATATGGAAGGAGGCGAGAGAGTGATCTGGAAATCTTATTCCAAATTTCTTACTTTCTCTGTTATTAATAATTTTTTTTTATACCCTTTTAAGTTTTAGGCCTTCCTCGTTTTTGCTCCTAAATCCTATCTCAAAAAGAAATTAAAATTTGCAAATCTAAATTAAACCAAGACACTGTGCCGTAATGCCATAATGTCTCCTGAGTTTTAGGAAAGACTTTATATACCTAAAGGAAACTGAATCACAGTTTGCCCGTACTTGGGAGCGAGGACAAAAAAGAAAAATATGTGTGCCTGATGCATGGCTAGTATCTGCAGAACAATGACAGCTGTTTATTTATTTTAATGAAACATTTTGTCCTGGTCCAGCACAGGCTTCCCAAAGTGTCTCAGCCACCACTGTGCTCCAGTAGGGGATCCTACAGGGGCTGCAAGTGAATCTCTGTTTTGTGGATCTCCATGGGCTGCAAGGGCAGAGTTGCCTCACAGACTTTTTTCTCACCTTTTTTTTCCCCTTTTTTCACCTGAAGCTGCTTCCAGCATCATGATGGGCTTGGCCTTGGCCAGTATCTGGTCCATCTTGGAGCTGACTGGCACTGGGTCCATCAGGTATGGGAGAAATGTCTTGTAGCTCCTCACATAATTCACGCCTCCTGTCCCACGCCACTCCCTAAATCTTGACACGCAAACCTCATACAGGCATGCACATATAAAAAAAACTTAGGATTTAAGTCAGATATAGGATAATACAAGGATGGAACCCAGATACATGGAGGGCATAGCAAATCCACAGGATATGGATCTATCTAGTACAACAGAGGTGCTCTTAAACGAATGTGTGAATTGCTCCCTATATGAAATGCAAAGTTCAGGTTTGTCTTCCTTCTTACTGAAAAAAATACCTTTTCTGTATATGTCAGGCATGAACAAACTTGGCAGTCGTGGAGAGCCCCAGGAAATAATAAGGACAGAAAGACATACTGCAACTTCAGTTTGGAAAGTAAAGACTGGGAGAAGGGTGACAGGAAATAATGGCTTAAAATTAAGAATTATTAAGATTATACTGTGATATTCAGAGTGATAGAAGAGATGAAAACAGAAGTTTTAAGTATATTTTCATTGAAGTACAGTGTTTGACAGAAACCAGAATATTTCATGCAGTCTTCTTGATTTTAGAAATCTTTTGCTGGGGAAAGTCTATGAAGTTCAAGTTAGCTACTTACATCTCACAAGAGAAAGAGAGAGAATGAGAAAGTGAAAATAAAGGTGATGAAGAACTAGAAATATTTGCAACATTTTTATTTTTTATTTAGAAAAACAAGCCTCAGAAATTTGTTGCAAATGAGCACTGTTGTCTCTTCTATAGCCTTTAACTCACTTTGAGATACAAAGATCTGTGTCTCTGTATAAAAATTAAATATTGCCCCCCCTCCCCTTTTTGTATATATATTTTAGATAATTCATTGATGGGGTGTTCAAGAGAGTCTCTGAAGGCTTCCCTTCAGATATTTCATAGATTCATAGATCTAGTGACCAGAAAAGGCCGTAGTGATCTTTTAGTCTGACCTCATGCAAAGCACTACCATAGGTTTACCTCAAGTCAATTACTGATGTAAATCCAGCAGCTATGCTTGAATGAGAGGATTGTCTTCAGAAAAAAAGAGAAACTTGAGTTTTTAATACTAGTCTAAAAATGTGCAGAGATCTTATTTTTTAAAACAGCTTTTCCCCAACACATTTTTTGTCCTAATAAAACAAAATATGTCTTCTTAATGTAGAATTATTTAACATGTTTCAATTGTTCAGTACTAAGATGGCTAATTCATCTCACACAAGACTTCTGAAGCATACGGAACAACACAAAAGAAGTCATTAGTAAAAGAACCATAAGTGGTTACTTCTCTAAAGCTCAGCTTCTTTACAGTTCTGTTACACTGGGAGATGCCTGTAGAGAACAAAGCTTTCCAAAATTTCTCTGGAACACTTTTAAGACAATGGGCCTCTACAGTAAACCTGAGCTGTCAGCCAGGAACCAGTGGACCGTTTCAAGTGCTTTGCTTCCATTCTGCCTCTGCTGCTCAAAAATGCACACTGTCAAGCAGTCCTCTGTGCTCCCAGCACACAAAGACACATGAAAAAAGGCTGCATGCTTAGTCACTGGAGCTGCTCAGAGACTAATTTCAGTACCTGAGTTTTACAGAAAGCTCATATACATAACTTTGGCCAGCCAGCTATGCTTCTAGATTAATTATTTGTCCTCAGTTTCTGGAGAACTTACCTGGAAGGGGGAAATTCCAAAAGGAGACCCCAGTCACTAAACCAAGTGTTACAGGGGCAGGTGCTGTGACTTCCCAACATGTACTCAACATGAGATAGACCCTCAGTTTACTATATAACCACTCAGGTCTTATAGAAGCAACAGGAAAATTTTCATCCCAGAAAGTTGGTCAGGATATTCGGAAGGCTGAAGACCTGGATAAGAAGTTGCAGCTGCAGTCTTTAAGTGGAGCAGAAATATGAAAAGAACAAATGCCTATTTAATGCTCTGCTCAGACAGGTTAGTCAAGGAATAGTCTAAACCCAGGCCTTTTGTAGTGCTATTTGCTAATATTCAGGAACAAATAGTGACAGGGTTTCAGAAATGCATTTTCTTTGACCTTATGTAAAGCCAATTTGCTAAGCTGAGTAGTTCTTTTGGTATTTATTAGTGCTTCTTTTATTTCAATTTTATGCTGTGTAGAAAGCAAATGACAGTACAAGTGAGTCAGAGCTGTTCAGGTGGAAAAGCAATGAAGGAAGGAAAAGAAGAAAAAGCCACCTAGGTAGAGGTATCATGAAAGATGGGATTTGGTTTTTCCTTCTCAGCATTGTTTTTTCTGAAGGTCATAATTTTTGTGTCAACTTACAAGTCCTCTGACATATGAAGAGAGAGAGCAAGACAAAACTTTTATGAAGTTTCAAATAACAGACATTTCCTCTGATGGAGGACACCTTTGACTCAAAACAAGGACAAACTTTCAAGTTAGAGACAACTTTAGAGTTGGATAAGGTTGTTCAGGGTCATATCCAGTCACGTTTCGAATATCTCTGAAGATGGAGATTCTATGGCTTCTCTTGACAGCCTCTTCCAGAGTTGAGGTAACTCCTTGATTTAAACATTTCTAGTGATGAAAAATCCAACATAACCCTTGACATGTCATTCCCACACATTTTTCATTACCTTTCCTGTTAAACCTTAGTTTTATTTACAGTTCAAATTTCTCTAGCTTCAACTTACACACACTCAATCTTATTTTTATTATATCTGTTAAAGTATTTTATTCAAATTCCTTTTCTTACATTTATAAGAAACATATTTATAACCTATGGTTGTGTCACCCCTATTTATAAGCTAAATAGATTAGGTACCTTGAATGTCTCCTGATGAGGCATATTTAATCCATTTGTCATCTGTAAAGCTTTTCTCTGAAATCTATCTTGGTTTTACACATTGTTTAAAATTTGGCCATGAAAAGTGGATAACTATTCAAGTGAGAATTGTAACTATTTCAAAAAAAGTAATAATACAGGTTTAAGCTGTTTTTAGCTTTTAAGTCAAGTGCTTCTTAATTCCAGTTTTAGAGTCCAGACACAATTCTTTTCAGGGGCTAAACTTGCTAGATGACAAATACCAACAAAAAGAGCTGTTCAATTCCCTAGACTCATTCTATGTACATTGTACTTTTCAAGAACATATTTGACTTTTTATGCAGTAGGGGGTACTTGTCATTGCATTTTGCAATCTGGCTTTCAATATGATGGATCAGAAATTCATACAAGGTCACTATAACAACAACAACAATAATAAATTTCATCAATGTATAAATCAGGGACTTCTGTGGTGAAGTAGTGACATTCAATACACAGAAAAGTGATTTCAGAAACATTGTCTAAATTTCATAAGCTTGTGATTAGAGCAAGGGACCCAGAGCATTCCTTTGAGATTCTAGGGAAAAGACTGGCACAAAAAACTGCAGTCAAGCCAGTGGTTACTCTTTTAACATATATCCAGACAACTTTCCCAACAAAGTTCACTGATATTCACAGTCATTTCTGGGGGCTGATTTGTAACCTCAAACTGAATTAAGCACAACTGACAAGCCTAATAGTTAACCCAGGGCTAGTAGTGACAACAAGATGCTAATGTGGTTGTGCAGCCATGTCCTTTGAATCTGTGGCCTGATGACACAAGGATGTGCTAGTATTTCCTGTGCCAGGCAATAAAATATTCCCTATTTCCAGGATCTGGACTATTTTTGTTAGGGGATGTACTGTACCATGTTCAAGATTGATTTAGTAATACCAAATATTCCTGTACCATATTAGGTGCAGAAATAACTTCTAGCCTGGATCTCATCTGAAAACAACTGTAAATTTAACATTATTTGGAGGAAAAAGAAACAAAAACAAGTGTGCCTAATGGATTAAAATCTTTCTTGTGTCAGGAAACCCAGGTCCTGAATGTGTGTCTGAAAATTGGACATGGATCCTGAATATTTTTCCGAAGCCCCGCCTCAGATACTTGAAGAGTCAGATTTTCTTTACGGCTGCCTGTGTTCACTTCTAATAAACTCCACCAGAAGCCTGGAGAGCCCAGCAGCACAGAAAATTGAGCCTGAACCAGACTGAAGAACTGACGCAATCAGGCCACCAGCTCCTTTTTAAACAAGGCTTAGCAATGACCCATAAAAGGAGATCCCTTGTCTTTGAAATACAGCCTCAGCAAATTCTCTGTCAATTAAAATTTATTTAAAGAAAATTTATGTCAAAAAAAAAAAAAAAAAAAAAAAAAAAAAAAAAAAAAAAAGTGTGGCTTTATTTTCTTTTTTCTTCCAGAATGACTGTAGCATACATAGAAAACTTTTCTACTTTGGAAAGCTTAACCCTGATTCCTTGCTTGTATCCCCCCTGAAACATACAGATACTTGAATTCAATTGGATTCCAGACAGTTCAATACAGCAGATGAGTTTCTCCTTGCAAAGTATTGCTTGCTGGCATTTTTTTCAGTAGCAAAGCAGTGAGAAAGTTTATGTACAGAAAGTTAAGGGAAATGTGACTGTTGGACATAATAAAAGCTCAGTTTAGTTCATACACTCTTTTACACAGGTTGCTATTTATTTGAAAAGCTTCTGACATTCTGTAGACAATAAGAAGGTCATAAAATCCCTTCCTTTCTGAAAACCATCCAGTTTAAGACTTTCTGTATGAGAGAAGCCAAAATCTTCCACAGCTCTACCTAATCTTCCCCAGAGGACAAATGTGCTGTTATTTCAAACCTATTAGTGGGCACTTTCAGTGCAAATGGAGACTGCTGGGTGACCGTCAGCCTGACTACACACAGCCTCTTTCCTCAGCCAAAATAAACCCTCTTGACCCTGTGAACACCCCACAGTGGACAGAGTGTGAAAGGGGTCTGATATAATCCAATATCTATTGCCAAACAGCTCTTAAAGATTTATGTATTTTTGGTTCTTGAGAACTAGTAGAATTTCTGGAATTGGAGTTTAGCATACAGCTACAGAAATCTGCACAGCAGCTGTGTTAATAAATAGTTTTAAATCTTGACATATGTGTATAGATTTATTTTCTACTAAGTAGTTCAAGAGATTTCCATGAGCTAATCCATAATTCAGCATACTGAAGACTAATTCCATATAGTGTATTATGTATTCCATACCTAATGCCAAGGGGTGAATCCAAATCATAAGATTCCAGGGAATCTATAGTTGTCATCCATACTTTTTTTTTCTTTTCTTTTTTATTTTTTTTTTTTTTTTCTTTTCTTTTTTTTTTTTTTTTTTTGGTTTGGTTGTTGTTGTTGTTGTTGTTTTTTTGTTTTTTTGTTTTGCTGTTGTTATTTTTTCTCTTGGGAGAGTCCATTTTTGGTCCCTTAGACTGATGTTTAGACACACTAAAGCAAAAAAACCATCACAATTCTGCATATATATATATATATGTACGTTGAACTAGAAATTCTCTGTTACAAGTCTTCTCATTTTTGATGCTGTTAGTTCTTGGTAGCTCAGGCATAGCTTAATTCACTCCAGCAGAGTTACAATCTCTTATGCAAGCAGCAAATTTGGTCCACCAGCTGCAAGATCAGCTGTAATGTATCAGCATCCTTTATCTAAAAGATTTGTTGGCTGGATGTTTATGCTGGGAAAAAAATAATTAGAAAAGATGTCTGTATGATTAATCTTTAGTTCATTTTATGAAATGAGGCAAATTATCAATCATTTTAATTTAAAAATAAACAAATATTGAGTATCTTTTCTTGTAAATGTGTTATTTTTCAGTAAGAATTGCTGAGCATGAAGTATTAAATATTATATTGAAGTTCTATAGCCTATCACACTTTCAAAATAGATGATCTTAGTAGAAACAACTCTTAAAATATGTGAATCTATGAATTCATTATGTAATTTTGCATCAAAAGCATATACAGTTGCCATCAATTTTGATTTAGCACCAGTTGTTGGAACTTGCTTAAAAGCTTATAGAATCATAAGAATCTTGGAAAAGCTCAGCCTCCACAAAGAAAATTTGTTCTGGATTAAAGGCTGAGAAAGTGGGGCAAATTTATGTATATTGCAAAAGTTTGGGAACCACACACGCCAAAACTGTTGCCCATAGCTTTCCATGGCATAGGCTGGTTTCTAATAACATTCTTGTAAAAGTGAATTTCTCAGAAGAGGCAGAATTTTGAGTCCAGCACTCTACTTACACATGCATTCACATGAAGTGAAGGAGACTTTAGCAGCATAAAAACATTTTATCAGACTTCCTTGGCAGGTTATCAGGCAAGAGAGGAGGCAAGGAACCAGTAGAACAGAATTATTCATAGTTCTTTACTGTAGGAAAAAAAAAAAAAAAAAAAAAAGAATAACAACTTGAAGAATGACAATTTTCTGACAGAATTTTCAGAATTATTCATAATTTTGCAAAGACATAATTTTTCAGGAGTGAACATAAATAACATCACCAATATCGCAGTCAACATTGCTGTTTATACACTACTTTTTATTTTTCTTCTCTCCAAGGGTATTCTGGTTTCATTGTGTTACACACAGTTTTACAAAAAAAACAAAAAAAACCCAAAAACAAAAACAAACAAAAAAAAAAAAAAAAAACCACCCTGTAAAACTAAACTTAACAGAGCATGATAAACTTGCTACAGGATTTTCAAAACCAATATATATTGCAAGGATGCAATTTGCTACAAAATTCTGTATAATAGTTTAACAATTCCACAGAAATGTGTCCTTTACTGCACTATGCTGTTTCTCAGAATATCTTTTATATAACTCTACTCTTGTCCTCCTTTTAAATCCTGTTTTGCCAGAACAAAATAAAAGAAGATTACATTTATATGCCATCTTACATCTGGGTAAGTCAAAAATCATGTTAGGAGGTACCTTAGCACCATGAATGCAAACATATCTGGTGTGAAGGGTGTGCTGGATCACCTTGTATGAAAGTGCACAAATAAATACCCTGCACATGTCAATGAACAGAGGCAGCTTTAGATAAAGAAGATTATACTAACACTGCATTTGGCAAGATGTCCTTCAGGATCTGTGGAAGCCAAAACAAGAAAGAATGAGTTACAAAAAACACCATTCATGAACTATTTGGTTGTGATGGATTCTGCCCTGGGGTAGGACAGAGAGTAGATTACTTGGGGCAATTGTTTGCTGCTTCAGTTTTATGCAGTAATTGAAATAGAACAAGAGACACATTTGCAAAATATCATGGCCAGGACAGATTTGCAATTAAAAGACTGTTCTTACTACTGTTATCCAGGATAAAAGACAGGTTCCATGTGTGTTCTGGGATGGTTTGGCATGGCTTTGATCCTGAAACAAGAGTCAGGCTATGCCTATACCAGTATTTAATTTGATATGAAGACTACAGTGTCAAAATCATTTTATTATCACTCCCATGTACCCATCACCCAGTTTGGTGTCTCCAAGCAATTCAAAGCACATGGATGAGTTTTCTTTAGGGGGAAAGGAAAACAAAACAAAACAAAACAAAACACTCCAAGATTCTGCAGAACCTATATGCATTAACCTTTAATAACAGTAGTTCAATCCAAACTGCAAAAGGATACAAAAGGTCCTGGAGGGATGGAATAGCTCGTAGTCCATATGGCCATATGGCCACCCACACCAATTGTTTTTCCTTGGAGATATAATCCTATTGCACTACTTTTAAGGCAAAAAGAGATTCTGGAAAGTTTCTGTACAGTCTAATGGCCTTTTGATGCAAGGAGGATAGAGCTGAAATGCAATAGATCCTCAGGCAGGATAATAGGCCTGTTCTTCTCAAAATTAGTGCAGTGATCAAGGACCTCAGAGGAAGCAGAATATGACTACATAAATTGCATTTATTTCCTTGGCCTTGGCAGAAGCTGATCCATGAGATATTTGTATTTCAACCTCCAAATAAGTATTAAAGAAAAAAAGACTCATTATTAATGATGTAACCTACTAGTCAGAGCTCAAAGTAATTGTACTCCTTTTAGAATAAGTTTATTTTAATTACAGACAATTGGAATTAATGTTATATATTTTTGCAGAGAATTTTTATTAGACATGCTGCACAGCTTTTAAAGCAGTACAAAATAAATATTGCTATGCTACAGTATTTTTCTAACAATGCAGAATCCCAATGAATCATTATATTTTGTGATAACCGATCAGTGGTTTACAATTATGACTTTTTTCCTATTTTTTTATTATGATTATTTTTTCTAGCATTAGTCTCTCAAAAATCTGTCACTGATATTGAATAAATTATAGAAATTATCCAATATGGAACTATATTATCAGTGGTTATCTGTGGTTATATAGCTTGGTCACACATTATTAAACAATACTAAAACATTGCCTGCTGTGAATTTAAGCAGAGATTCAGTTTTTTACTCTGTTAGTCTCTCCTCTCCTCTCCCTTGCCTTGCCTTGCCTTCCCACACCTTCCCTTCCCAGAACTTCCCAGAACTTTCCTTCCCTGAAATTCCCTGAATTTCCCTTCCCTGAAATTCCCTGAATTTCCCTGAACTTCCCTGAATTTCCCTTCCCTGAACTTCCCTGAACGTCTCTGAACTTCTCTGCCCTGAACTTCTCTTCCCTTTCCCTGAGCTTCCCGGAACTTACCTTCCCTTTCTTTTTTATTTTTCTTCCTCCTTCTTCTGTCTACTTCTTTCTTTTATCTTTTTCTCTTTTTTTTTTTCTTTCATTTAAATTTTTTTTTACCCTTTTTACTTCATCAAACCCAACAGCTCATGACAGCTGGACTGCACCTTTCCCAGATAAAGAATTTACATCCAGTGTCTGTATCTGGTGCTGCCAATTTCAGAGGCAGGACAAACTTTACAGGGCCAGCATTATGCTTCTTTTCTCCTACTTTTCTGAAGCTGTGATTCATAGGGAAGTTTCAGCTAATAAAGTTTATGATATTTTCAGCATTTTATTGCCCCAGCAGCAGACCAGTATCTCCTTGTGTCATGAGCTGTACAAATCTCTTACAATATGAGTACAAATTAACCTGGTTGTTCCCTGACCTTATTGGTGTTCTAAAGCTGGACAAGGAAAAAACAAAAGAGGTGAAAAAGACTTATTAGATTATTTCGGTATGAGAGGATACAAACTTTCAAATGGATTACATATAAGGAAGATTCAGACTGACCCTGTCAGCAGAGTTCAAGCCATAAACTGAGGGGAAATACAGAGACAAATAAATAAAGTAAATATTGCCAGCAGGAACATTTTCCTAAGCTTCAAGAAGTTGTATAGCTCACCAATTTCCAGTTTTACTCCATGTTTTTATTACAAATTCTTGATTTTAATGGCTCCTAACAATCAGTGACTGGTACATAGTCTTTGGCATTTTAGCAAAATAATTCTGCCATACTTTTGTGATCCCCCTCCTGATATTCTCTTTCAGCCCCAGCCCAATATGCACAAAGAATTAAGCATATGAATTGATTCTGGCTAACTTTGTCAAGTTACAACTTGCAGTCAAGGAAATACAGAGAACTACTGAAAACAATGTTTCATAACTTGCCAGATTTTTTTTTCTTTCCTAACAAAGTTGAACTGAGAGTACAAACAATAGCTTCCACACTGGTTGGGTCTTCTGGGTTGATTTTTTTCAGGGTTGGGGTTTTTTTTAGGTTTCCTTTTTACATTATTTTTAAGTCCTCCTGAAAGGAAGTGATAGCTTAGTCATACACAGTAGACAGCTGAGTATTCTAAAGATAGGAAATACAATTGTTCTAATATATATTAGTTGTCTTTCCATCCCTGACAAACAACTGTAATTTTACACTAATTTGGACATTTGAAAAGAAACCATAGGCTATAAGCTTCCCAAAACAGCTCAGCATAAACACCTACTATATTTTCCAGGATGTTCAGATCCATTCACAGTGGGGAGAAAAGGAAGAACAAAGAAGTTGCATTTTTTTTCTATTAGGGCCTACATTGAGAGTTTGAGCTTTTGAACTTTTGCAGCTAAAACCAGGCACATATATGAAACATTAAGTACTTTCATTTTTACATAGCCTTGTGTCACGGTGTGACTTGGGTTTTGCCAATTTTAATAAATTTAGTTTTTCTTAGAGATAGGAGCAGAGACAAGAAAGGCTTAAAACTTAAAAGGGTATAAGAAGAAATTTATTAATAACAAAAATAATTCAGAATAAGATTCCTAGATTGTTCCCTTCTCCCCCTCCCTTTGTTCCACATTTCTTAACAGCATACAGAAAACACTTCAGTCAGTTATCTACTTAAATAATAATTTCAGTTCACTCTAGAGAGGAAAGTCCCTTTCTTGATTTAGGCTTAGGGGGTGTCTTCACCTTCACAGTCTGCATCTGCCCGGACCCACAAAACTATGAATTTCCTCCCATCTCCACAGTCCTTCCAGAGCTGTGCTATGGGTTATGTTACACACTTGGGGTACCACATTTAAAGGTAAGCTGCTGAAAGACAAAATTCTCTTCATCTCTTTTTCTATTAAATGTCTCTGCCCATATTTCCAGTCCCAAAACAGAGAGCCCCATTTCCTCAAAGCAAAAAGGTCTTGTCAATCACTTAAACCTCCCCAAGTACATTTCACAGTTTAAAGGAATTTTAGTGAAGTCACAGACCCCTTAGAGCCCCACAAAAACGGTTTTCAGCTACTCATCAGTTGCATCTTTTCAATCTGTTCCCATCAGGAACTTTATCTTCATTCCGCTGACTTCTGTGGACTCCATGCTTTATTTCTTCTCATCTGGGGGAGCTCAGGAGATCGAGAATCTTACCCAGGCATTAAAAGGGTTAAAGTTGCATCCAGGACGTGAAGAAACTGGGCCAGAGCATTGCTGGAAAAACTCTGAGCCACGTGGATCATCTGGGGCCTCTCTTCTCAGAACAGGGGGGAAAGGAGAGCCTTTGGTGGCTCCCCATCCCTCTGCTCGGCCATGCAACATGGAGAGGGGAGCCGAGCTATGGAGACCAAAGGAATTCCCAGCTAACGAATGCAGCCCCTGTTCTGTTTCCTGGTCAATCCCGTGCCGTCTCCCAGCCTTTCGGTCACTCCCACCCTAACTCCCTGCTGGTCCTCTGTTTTGAACCTTCCCTTGTAGTACCCCCGTGTTACCTATAATTGGTCCCCGATGCTTTCCCCGCCTCACCTATCCCATGTACTTTAGCCTGGACCCTCTGAGCCTCGGGGCCTTTGTTCCCCGAACGCCGGACAATGCTGAGCGGTGGCTGAAATAAACATCTCTGTATAACCCGGCAAAGGCCTTTCCTGCTGATTTCACCCCAAGCAACATCTTAGATGCAACACCGAGCCAAGCCGAGCCGAGCCAAGCCGAGCCGAGCCGAGCCGAGCAAAGCCGAGCTGAGCAAAGCCGAGCCGAGCCGAGCTGAGCTGAGCCAAGGTGAGCTGAGCCGAGCCGAGCTGATCCGAGCCGAGCCGAGCCGAGCTGAGCCAAGCCGGGGCCAGGGTGCCGGGACTTAGGCCGAGGCCGGAGCCAGGCCAGGGGCAGGCCTGGCCCCGGCCAGAGGCCACCGCACCTCCAGGGAGGCCGGAAGCTGAAAGAGAGCAAATTAGCCCTAGCAATGTGATTTATGAAAGAGAAATAACCTTTCATTGGCCACCTGGGATGTCAAGCACCAAATCAGCCCTCCGACTGGTCCCCGCATCCCACAGGGGAAGCTCCCAGAGAAGGGACAGCTTTCCTGCTTTCCTCGTGTTGCTTTCCCTCAGGCGTTTCCCCGTCCCCTCGCCACGTGAAACCAGCACACCTTGTGGCAATAGAGAGGAGCTAGCTCTGCCTTATGTTATTTGACAAGAAAGCAGTTACATGCCCTAAGCCAGTTCCCTGGCTTCTCTCTATAGGCAGTGAAAAAAGAAAAAATATTTTCAGAAGGGGGTTCTTCTCATCAGAATCGAGTGACTGAGATAAAATATAAATCACTTTCTAGAAGTAGCTTCTCTTTTCAACGAAGACAACTTAGAGAACATTAGAGAAAAAACTTATGGCAGGTTTAAAGCTGAGGAAGAGAAATCTTGCCCTTTTCAAGTGTATTTTAATAACTTAAAATCATACAATTTTTCAAATTATTATTTATTCAATATTAAATTAATAAGTTTGGAAATAAGTGGAATACTAAAATAAAATATTTCCCTAGCTCTGCCTCTTTTTCCATAATATTTATGCAGCAGAATGAAAGCAGGGAAAACACAGAACAACCCACATGTTTTGACAGATGAAGTGTGTCCCTAATGTGAAAACTCCTACTAATGCACTACAGTTATTGTAGTAAAAGAAGATCTCCATGTCAGGATTATGGACTGGAATAAGTGATAAGTAATGCAGATACATGAAGTAAAAAAATGGATCCCGTCCAAGGGAATTAAAAAATTATCAACAGACATCCATTTAGACATTAAAAAGGAAGCTGAAGTTGACTTTGATTGACACAGCAGAAGTACTGTATGTGTATGATAGATGGATACCATCTTTGCAAGGATCAGATGGATGTAATACAACCAGATGTAGCAAATAGACAGATACAGCTATTAGGAAGGACCAAGAGGTACAGAGAGACAACTAATTAAAATAGATGGACAGCCAGATAGTTAAAAGAAGAATAAAGATGTGACAAACAGACAGGCAGCTCGAAGAGACTTGGGCATAACACTTCATATCACCAGTTTATCTTTATCTGTCAGGTAGTATCCTATCTTAAAAGAAAGGACAGCTGTTCCTCTCTTGTTCAGTGCAGCTCATCTAGATCATCTGTTTATACAAACCTTGAATCAAACCTTCATGCTCAGCTCTGACAAAATTACTGCAAGGATGACTTTGGCCCAGTTATGCAGTACTCAAAATCAGAATGAAGTATTTTGTACAGACATGACACCAGGTGAACTCAGGTGATGATGATGAGGAAGGACAAAAAAAGAGCACATGGTGAACCCATGTTCAATTAGGTATTCATTTCACAGTAATATTTTTTCTTTAAATAAATCTGAGGCATCTTTTATACCTTTAAGCTCAATAGTTTTCTGCATTACCTTGATATGCATATCAAAATGTGCACTATTTCTTAAATTGGTAGATAGGGCAGGTTTGCCATTAACATTTATGCATTTAAGTTTCACAGTCATGTGCTTGGAATACATTTCTCCTTCAAAGATTTGTATGGCTTTCAGCTTGTAATTTATTGCTGGGTATATTAGGTACACTGAGTCCTTCTGATTCACAGCTTTCTAATCGGCTATTTAGAGTTTACACCAAGCAGAAAATCAATGTATTCAATATGTAGTAGCTCACTCGTTAACTCTAGTCATTTGCTTAAAGAGTAATGTTGAGCTGATAATTGAAATATGGTCTAAATCATGCATTTTAATTTAAAATAAAAAATCCTTGAAATATTATTAATTTAATCCTTTTTTTCTCTCTCCTCTTTCCCCCTCTAAAGGATATATTTATTTCAGTCCCTGCTTTGGGATCCTAAATCCATAGCTGACTAGGATTTCAGAATAATAACAGTTTTTATTTCATATGGCACCCTACAGAAATTTTTAAACACTTTGTAAATATTCTGTTGAAAAACTGCATCTTTTGGGGTATGAAATATAGCATTTAGAATCATCTAGGAAAATCTTACAGCATTTCAGCACCAGATATAAGGAATATTTGATCCAAGGGAAGAGTAGAGTTTGAATTTAAAGCAGGCAGATTGCACAAAAAATGTGGCTAAGTTTCCAGGGGCTTATGCAGTCATTTTATTAGTTGGTTGATTTAGATATTTTTTGTTTTCTTTGTTTGGTGGATTTGGTTTAGGAGGAAAGGGAAGGGAAGAGAAGTTCTGGGAAAGGAAGTTCGGGGAAGGGGAAGGGGAAGGGGAAGAAGAGAGGAGGGAAGAAGAGAGGAGGGAAGAAGAGAGGAGGGAAGGGAAGTTCAGGGAAGGGAAGTTCAAGGAAGTTTGGGAAAGGGGAAGGGGAAGGAGAAGGGAAAGGGGGAAGGGGGAAGGGGGAAGAGGGAGGGGAGGGGAGGGCAGGGGTGGGGAGAAGAAGTGGAAAGGAAAGGAAAGGAAAGGAAAGGAAAGGAAAGGAAAGGAAAGGAAAGGAAAGGAAAGGAAAGGAAAGGAAAGGAAAGGAAAGGAAAGGAAAGGAAAGGAAAGGAAAGGAAAGAAAGGAAAGGAAAGGAAAGGAAAGGAAAGGAAAGGAAAGGAAAGGAAAGGAAAGGAAAGGAAAGGAAAGGAAAGGAAAGGAAAGGAAAGGAAAGGAAAGGAAAGGAAAGGAAAGGAAAGGAAAGGAAAGGAAAGGAAAGGAAAGGAAAGGAAAGGAAAGGAAAGGAAAGGAAAGGAAAGGAAAGGAAAGGAAAGGAAAGGAAAGGAAAGGAAAGGAAAGGAAAGGAAAGGAAAGGAAAGGAAAGGAAAGGAAAGGAAAGGAAAGGAAAGGAAAGGAAAGGAAAGGAAAGGAAAGGAAAGGAAAGGAAAGGAAAGGAAAGGAAAGGAAAGGAAAGGAAAGGAAAGGAAAGGAAAGGAAAGGAAAGGAAAGGAAAGGAAAGGAAAGGAAAGGAAAGGAAAGGAAAGGAAAGGAAAGGAAAGGAAAAGGTGAAACTGCAGGACTGGGTTTTGATTTTATACAAACTGGCATGCTTTCTTTGAAGTTGAATGAGCAATATGTTTTGCAGAAAATCAGCAGTTGAAATTGTTTTGTTCTGGCTTGTTCCCTCAATTTATGCAGATAAACAGTTTATTTTAGATGCTGAAAACAGGAATTTGAGGACAAAATTAAAAGATGGAGTCTAGTTACAGATAGATAAGGAAATTGGATCTATATTTAGTTAGAAAAGAAAAGGAATCAAATATGTAGAAATAGGTAGACATTGGTATTCATTCCACTATATTTTTATTTTTGTTATCTAGCAACAATTTGCTCTTATCTCTGAGGGTACATGTGAGATTACAGCTTGATTATACAATGGTTGCTGTCTTAAATGGAACAGTCACAGCTGCCACCTCCCGTGGATTTCACCTTTGCACAACTGCTCCAGTGTATATATAAATACCCTAAGTATAAATGCTAAAAAAAGAATTATCTCTTTCTATTTAGTAGTTTATCAAAATATGTTTTGGAGAGTTGTTATTTTTTTTTTTTTTTTTTTTTTTAACTAGTGATTTTGTATGATAAAGTTTTGAAAGTTTGACTAAACAAAAAAGAAAGAGAATCTTTTATGAATTTGTATTGAATTTCTAAAATTGAAAATTTATAAGTATTCTTAAAAATTAAAATGTGTTTAAAATAACACGATAAAATGCTAAAAAAATAATCTTATAAAAGCCTATTTTTTTCTTACAGGCAATCTTTTTTCTCTTCTCGTAGTATGTTTCTAACTGCAACAGAAATGTGCTAATATTTCCCAGTTAGATACCACCTTAAGACTCCACTTAAATATTACCTGTGCCTGAGGATTAGTTCTGATCGATATTTCACATTCTATAAATACACACTATTTTTAGATTTATTTTGCCAGTGTTCTGGCCTGTTATTTCCCACCACCCTTACCTACTTTTTCTCAGTGAAATGGCATACATCTCACAGAATTATTGCCGGGGGAAAGACTGCTCCACTGCCTCCTCCTCCTCCTCTATTCTCACTGCTTCCCAGACTCACAGCCTCTTGCCTTCTCTTCTTGCAGAGAGCATCCTGGACTCCAGAAACTGAGCTTTCCCTCGTGCCGTGGAGGTCCTGACACTCAATCTGCATAGCTCTTATCTGTCCTGCACAGAAGGAGGGAGGGAGAGATGTGAGAGACTATTTGTTGCAGTTCAAAGTCACGTTTCTTTTATGTGGTATTTTTCTCCTCCCCACCCCTTTTTATTTTTTTTATTTTTTTTTCGTTCTCGTTCCCCCACCCCAAGATAAATAAAGGTAGAAAGGACAAGTGGTTTTGATTAGCATTTAAAAATGTTGTCAATTTTTAATGAAAGTGTAACCTTCAACCATCAACTTTGCACAAACTAAAGACAAGGTTGCAAAATGAATGCTAATATCCTTGGCAGGCTTGGGCTGGATTGCCCTTCTGTGAACTTCCCTTGTTGTTAATTTGTTATGTCAGCCCATATTAGCAGGTTTCGGAAGCCTAAACTGGAGAGAGTATCAGCCTTAAGGAGCCAGAGTACATAAGAGTTTGCTGCTACTGATATTATTATGTAGTTACACACAAAGCTTTGAGGTCTGGGTCCTTCAGCGCTGTACATCCGGCAGACCTAAATCTTGCCAGATGGTGTTTCCCCAAAGGAGCTCATCATTCAAGTGTAAAATGAGAGACCAGAAGTGAGGCTGGCAAAGGGAGGAGGTGGAGAAGTATGCAGGTGAGATAATTCTACGTGACATGAGTTAGTTACACAAAGAAGAGAGTACCCTTCTCTACAGGCACATGTGACTGGCTGCATAAGCGCCTTAGATGTATTTCTAACAAGCCAGTGCTGTGTAGCGCCAAAAAAGAATTTGAAAGAACTGGTGACATGGCTTTGTAGGTATTCATGAAGATGTTCCCTGAGCACAGAGGGAGGAAATTGTAAATACGGTGTGGGAAAATTCGAGCAGTGGAGCAGCAAAGGTTGACAGTGCTGGCATTGAACTGAATATTCCATTATACATGGAATATTCATTTTTTTAAAATTGAACTCCATGTGAAAAATCATAGGGTAAATTGCCTTTTTCTGAGTGAATCAGCTTTGTGCTTGCCTGGAGTCTTCCTAATATATGAAATAGTCAGTAGCTTCACAGAAATTCCATTTAAAATTAATCAAACACAAATATTTTGCAATGTGGCACAAACTGCATCTTTACCCGTGGAATTATATCAATTGGTTATTTAATACTGAGTGGGAGAAGTAAGAGCAAATTAGTGTATCATTCTATAAAATGAGCTATGAATGGGACTTCAGTTCTCTTGAAGATTATTCTGAACACAAGAATTATCAACTTAAATTCTACCTGACCACACACATTCTCACCTGTGTGATGTGTCTGTATGTGCCTGTGTGTATGTGTATGTGTATATGCTTATAGACAGAGACTTTTTTTTTTTTTTTTCTGCAACTAAGTGACCCAACCCTGCAGAAGTGCAGTCAGTTGTGATGTGCAGTACAGTGGCTGTTTCACTGTGCAGATCGCTGATGTTTGGAGAAAGAGCAGAGAATAATTTTGTATCTAACTGAAAGATGAAAGGCCTGATTCTGCAATCACAGAGGCCTATGAAAGCACTATCTAGGCCTCTGTTTCTTTCTCCTTGCCAAGAAAATGTTACCCTGCACTAGTTGAAATCACAGATCAGTATAATACAGATCAGATATCAAATGAAAGAAGAAGGGACCATTTTGCAGTCTGAATACACAGCCTGCAATGTTCTCTATGCAGTGTTTAAAGGACAGAGCGACTCATACTACCCAACATATGGCTTGTGTATATAATCACATACACCCTGGTTATGGATGCCTGTGTACCTGTCTGGATGAAGCATGAATGCATGACAGACTTTCACTCAGAAGAGGAAGGGAGAAAAAAAAATTAAAAATAAAGGTCATGAAATTTGATCATCTCCATATTTAAGGTTACTCTAAGCAGTCTGCAAATAACAAGGTACTTTAATACCCTGCTTGCACTTTAGTCTCATTTAATATAAACCTGTGAAAGATTATTCCTGAAGTCATTATCTTTAACTGTTGAGAGCATAGATCATGCCTAAGTGACTGAAGTGCCAGGAGAACTCTCAATGGGATACTGCTGAAGATCTGATATATGTCTTTTGGTATCCATCGGAGTCAAATGACATGCAGAAGAAGAGCAATGATAATTTTGAAGAATGGGATGTGTTCCACAGGCAGCTGGGATCGTGAGCCCGCAGCGGGCTGAACGATGTCGTGTGGAACGCTGCTGATTTCAGAACGGTGTTAAAGGAATTTCTTCTACCCATTAATCCTGTTTGCTTTGCAGATTGTCTTCAGGGGTGGGGGTGAACTGCACCCTTTATGCTTTGCACTGGGAGCAGAGAGACCAGAAAGACTATAAAGGGTTACTCATTTTGTCCTGTTTGAGTGGAAATTCCCTGAGATAGATGACATGGAGGGAAAAGAATCCAGAGAAATCTGTCTAAAGTGACTGAAATCTGGAGAGCAGAAAACTCAAGAACAATAGGACAGAAAATTCAGATTTGAATGATAGGAGATAGAAAGTCAGTAAGTTTGAGAGTAAGAACATAGAGAAAAAGGTGTTTATGAATGTGAAAGAGAGGTCTAACAAAAGAAAGAGATATTGATATTTGGAGCTCTGAGAAAGCCTGTACTTCATACATATACACAGAGAATCATGGCATAGTGATGTAATATCATTTGCCTGGGTCAAAGAGGAAGTTTGGCATAATTTTCAGTAGCACCTAGTGGACAACCTACATATTTTACTGTGGTGAAGCAAATGACAGGAAACATCCATAGGCTTCTATCTGAGCAGATTGGGTTACACCACAGACGCTCAGAGATGCATGACAAGAACTGTTTCCTCCAGATTCTTTAAAAGATGTGAAACAAAACAAAATTAAATTGAGTATATGTATTATTCACAAGTTTGCTAAAGAATGAATTATTTTTTGACCCTTTACTCCTGCTGTAATAACTTCAAAAAGGTGTTGAAGACCTCAGGTTCTGAATTCAGTGCTTGTCTCTTCTGAGACTTGCAACATAATTTAAAATGGTCACGACACTCTGTTTATCAGTTTGATTATCCCCAAAATACTTATAATGATACTTAGATTCTTCAAGGAGTCTTGTGAATTGAAGCCTGGAAAGGTCTTTGAGGTCTGGAAATCTAATATGCTGTCTCAATCCAACATATCATCATTCAATTACAGTTATTTTGCTCCCTTTATACTCCTTTGCCGTCGTTTTTCTGACTTCTGTGTGTTGTTTGAGGTTTGTTTTTTTACTTTTTCTTTTTTTTTTTTTTGGCGGGGGAGATGTTTGATGGATGCTCTTTTTGTTTGGTTGTTGCTTGGTTGGTTGTTTAAATGGACATATGTCGCTCACTTGTATTTCCTCTAGCCACTCTTAATTAGAGACTGTTGAAATGGTTGATAAAATATTCTCTGTAGATATGGCTTTTTTTTTTTTTTTTTTTTTTTTTTTAACATGAATTATACATAAAATGACCCTCACTGTTGTAAACTTTTGTATCTAATTCTTGGTATGCTTCAAATGAGCAAACCTTGTACCTTTGGGAGGGAAAACAATGGCTGACAAAGCCTCCCCCTCTCTTACACTGCCTATTCTTAACATGTATGATAAACAGAATCATGGAATGCCAAGCTGGAGGGGACTTAAAAGATCATTTTGGCCAGGCTTTCTTGGCAAAAATGTGACCTAGAGAAGATGGTCCCCTTCCTTGTCCTGCTGAATCCTAAAAGTGCCTAATGTTGGGAAATCCACCACTTCCATGAGGAAATTATTTCAAAGGCTATTTGTTCTCATTGTGAAAAGCCTCCCTCTTGTGCCCAGTCAGAATTTCCCTGGGATCAGTTGTACCTATTTTCCATGTGACTCCTTATAAAATGCAGCCTCCATCTTCTCTGTAGCTACCCTTTAAAGACTGGAGCATGGTGACAAAGGACCCCTAAACTTTATTTTCCCAGGTCTGATCAAACCTTGCTCTCCTGAGGTGGAAGGTAATCCAGCTCTATATTCATCTTTGTCACCCTTCTCTGGACTCTTTCCAGTCTGCCCACATACTTTTTGTATAGTGGAAGCTGAAAATGAGCACAGTATTCCAAGGGTGGCCTGACAAGCTCTGAATAGTGTGGGATAATGACTTCTTTTTCTCTGCTGGTGGCATAGCTCAGCATCCTGATGGCTTTCCTTGCTCCTGCAGCACAATGTTCACTCTCACTTACCTTGTTCATCAGGACCTGCAGCCCCCTGGCCATAGACCAGCTTCCCAGGCTGGGAGATCCCAGTTTGTGCTACACTCAGGGATTATTTATTCACATGTGCAAGACCTTGTCAAATTTCATTAGGTTCCTGTTAGCCACCTTTCCCAGCCTACCCAGGTCATCCTGCAGGGTGTCTCTCCCTTTCAAAGTGTTGGCTGCCCTACTCAGTGTGGTGTCACTGGTAAGCTTTGACAGGGTACAATCAATCCTCTTCTTCCACATCACTTGTGAAGACACTGAACAGTGCTGGGCCATGGGGTGTCCCCATTGTGGCAGGCTGTCATTTTGAAAAGGGGCTGTTTACCACCAGCCTCTGGGTGTAACCTCTCTGCCACTCCCCCACCCAGCACACAGACTCCTTGTCTTCACCAACACACTGGTTTCTCCAGGATGAATTTTTGGGAACCCACATGGAGACCCTTAGAGAAATCACAGTATATATACAGTGTCTACTGATGACCCCACATCAGCTGAGTAGGTTATTTTGTCAGAGAAGACTATCAGGTTTGTCAAGCATTATTCTCGACTTCTCTGGAATTATAAATTTACTAGCTGAGAAACAGGATTAAGAACACAGGATCCCAGGGTATACTCTCCATTTAGTTATTTTCTTGCTGTGCATAGTCCAACAAATCACTTAATCTCTTTATACTTCATTTTAGCCACCTTTAATTGTTATTATTAAATAGGTATTAAAAATATCCAGAGCTGTTGATCCTGGTAAGAGTCCTGTTGTTTTAGGTAGTATGCAATGATTTGCTCAGTGACTTCCTGAGGAGTTTGTTGGTTAAGAAACATGCCGAAAAAATGCCCAGGAGAGGGATGCTGTAATGTTTTTTTGCTGTTACAAGATTTTTAAATACATCAGGTTCTCTATAGATACAAAGCATTAATTTCCACACTAGAATGTACATGCATAATGATAGATCCAGCATATCACATTGTTCATAAAACAGACACGCATACATACACACATACTTCACCCTCCCCATGTTTTCTGCACATATTTCTACAATTGCATATAAATTTTCCCCTTGTTCTGTAATGATATGACAGTAAATGAATTACCATAAATAAACCAGACATAGGGATTGGTGCATAAAGTAGTCCTAGCTTCATACAAGATCTGACCTTGGAACAAAGAATACTTTACATCCGTGATGATTCTATCTGCTGTTGATGAATCACAACTCCTGCTTATGTTTAATCACTGCTGACAGTAACAGCTGACAGCTAGTTAGGAAGGAAAAAGTCCTCAGCAACTAAATCCTTTTTTACAGAAGAAAACTCTCTATATGACTGGTTTTGCATACAGACAGAGTGATTGAAAGGATGATATGCAGATTTCTATGTAGTAAATAAATGCTCTGCCTGCTTTCTCCCGTTACACAGAGCTATTTTTTTTTATTCATTTTCCCTTTACATTATTATTTTAGTACTGTCTTTGGAGATTTTTTTGTTAGTTATGTCATCATTTTTGCTCAGGCAAAACAATTGCAATGTATTTGCAAAATTTAATGAAAGAATGCTATTTTACTTTTGTATTTGGGGAAAACGTGGAATTTGTAGTAATAATTTTATTTCCAGATCCAATTAACTATATTTTTGATGGGCAGTTTTCAGAGTTGATGAAAGGAAGCTGCTAATATCAAAGGCTATTTCTTGTCTTATTTTTTTAATCATTATCTTGTGCATCTATTTGCTTCTATTACTGGCACATGAAAATTAGTGGGACTGGAGGGTTGTAGACTCTATTTTGTGTGAGCAATAGCTAAGAGAGTTGGCTCTGTACTGTGAGATTGCATCTCTCAGCTGAAGAATTAAATTTCTCATGTCCAAGTTTTCTTTACATATTCATTGTTTATGTGAGGGGGGTAATTATTATCTTACTGGCCTTAGCATTTCAATGTGGGGAAAAGAAAAAATCTGCAGTATTTTTCATCACAAAAGCATTTAACAAAAAAACAAAAAGCAAAGCTTAGATAGTGCATCGCTCAGTTAGTTCATTTCTTGCAGTGAGATGTTGTAATTTTGTCTTTCCTGCAGAATATGGGGCTGAACAATGAAGTAAATGTGTGGTTTTAACTGTTTAATGCTGCTGGGAATCACAGTTTGACTGTTCACCTGATTTTTTTTCCTCGTGTGTAAGACAGATTGCAGCTGTACAAAAATCACATTAATTAAGAAAAGTCACACAGATAACAGATTATTCCTCTTTTTTCCACGCTTTTTGGCCTGAAATACAGTGCTGGCTAGGTTGAGTATCATGCTACTATCACACATTTGATGGGGCTTTGGAGCAGAGCTGCCACACATACAGCTAGGTCAGTCTGGAAAGGGCTGGGAGTTCTGTCAGGTGATCAAGCAAGAACAAATAATGACTGTTCTGGTAGAGGAAATAATAAAGGAGACCTGTTTTCACCAAAATACAGTAATACAGGTGTTTTTTAAAAAAATGACAAGGCTGTGCAAGTACACAGGGAAAGTCCAAGAGGAAACAAACCTTTCTGGGGATGTTTAGAAGACACAGTGAAGCAGAAATACTGATTTCTGTGTTTAGCCCTATAGAGCCAATTAAAAAAAAAAAAAAAAAAAGGAAAAAAAAGAAAAAAAAGTGCTTAAAATGAGCTCCTAGTAATGATTTTAAAATTACATTATTAACTTTCAAAGAAGAAGCATAGAGAGTTTTGTGATCATATCTTATAAACTGACATATGGAAAAGATTATAACATGAGACATCCCTTTATTAAAGATGGTAAACTACATCAATATTCTTAAAACTGTAAGTTGCATAAAAAAGAAAAAAATAGCTTAAAATACAGAAAATGCATATTTATTCATTTAAAACTTGGGAATAATTCTTTATTGGATCAATTTGAGCTAAATCTATTTTTCAAAATGGACTTAAAATAGGAAGTAGCTGGTAAAATTCAATGACTTCTTCCATGAAGATAAAAAAAATTACTTAAAATTACATGAAGACTTCTAACCTGGAAACAATTCTATTTTCTATTAACAAGCATATCACCAGCAAGCTTGAATTGCATTTTCTTTTTGATAGGTTGTTACTTTTGTAGTCTTTCATATATCTAGTAAGCCACAAATGAAAAATATTGTACAGAATTGGAATCACTTCTGTCCATCTTACTTCCACTTTTTGTTGTTATTTTTAGGCTGTTTGTTTGTTTGTTTCTTTGTTTGTTTAATCAAGAAGCCTGACTGACAAAGGACACTTAAGTTACTCTTGTTGGAGATAAGCTTTTTCTTACCAGTAAATATAAAAAGGCATCTCCTCAGAATGGGCATAGTGTAGTGCAGATGCCATGGATGGATGTTTGTGTATGGATGCAACAATATTCTTCTTTAATATTAGACATGGAAAGAATATTACCAAGAAATTAAGACTACTAGGGGAAGTACCTGAGTTAATTGTGTGTTTAGGAAAATAAGAATAATAAAGATAAACTGATAAACATTATCTATTTGATTTCTTAATTAAAACGCAAGGTGGATAGGGGTACTAAAAAAAAAATCAAATTAGACTTTTTTTTTTTTCCCCAATTACTTATTAAAACTTACCTCCATCATCTGTCACTTTTGGAGCTAGATTATTAAATAACTTTACCCTGGGCAGTGTTTATATGTCTGAACACTGGAACTGGTGATACCACCGATTTCTGATGAAGGTCAATTCTACCTCACAATGAGAGTAATGCACTGAAGAAAATTTAATTTGTTGCATATTTGCAGATGGGTCATTCATAGGAAATATATCCAAACATAAATATTTATCCATTTTGTACTCCTACTTAGCTAAACAAAATGGAAAGAAGGCAGGCAAGACAGGCAGGGAAGGAAGGGAAGGAGGGAGGGAGGAAGGAAGGAAGGGAAGGAAGGGAAGGGAAGGAAGGGAAGGGAAGGAAGGGAAGGAAGGGAAGGAAGGAAGGAAGGAAGGAAGGAAGGAAGGAAGAAGAAAGAAAGAAAGAAAGAAAGAAAGAAAGAAAGAAAGAAAGAAAGAAAGAAAGAAAGAAAGAAAGAAAGAAAGAAAGAAAGAAATTATTCCTGTAAGATATTAAAGCAAGTCTGAGTCTCTTTGTGCTTTAGTACATTATTTCTCATAATTTTACCCAAAATGATATCCTGAAAAAATTATTCTTATTAATGTTCTCTTCATTTCTGCAGGGGGCATAAAAATAACTGATGAGTATGAGAATATAAACCGTATGGTTAGTGAGGCAGAGGTGATAATTAGAACATGCTGTACTACGCAGTAAACAAAGCTATTATGAACGATAGAGTTCTTTATAGAGTGTTTAAAAGGGGAATGGAAATAATATACTTTCCCCTGACTAGCTTAAAAGCTCTGTCTGTAACTACCATGAAAAATAATAAAACGAAAGAAAAAGGAGATTTGGAGTTAATCACTCAAAGTGTTGGGTTCCTGTTAAAATAACTGCAAATATTATCAATACTTATTTCATTCCACACTAATTTATGTATAGCATATTATTTGCATCTCATTAGTCATAGGTTTGGACAGGATAAATCATGTCACATTAGCAAATACATGTTGTGGAAGGAAAGTACTACAGATTTATTTTACCAGCAGAATTATCTGATTGCCATTTTACAGGTTTTCTGTTTTCAACTTCAAGTTATACCTTCCAAAGTCAAGTCAAATTCATTGTGTGCAAGGGGTAAATCCAACATAGAATTTAATCTTTCAAGGTTTTTTAAGACTAAAAAATTCTTCTCCCCTGATTGTAAAGTCTACATGGTTATTGGATATTGAGGTTACTACCACCAAAAGTCATCTCCAGTGTAACCACACTGTAATACTTTGGCATAGCTCTGATGTCTTTAGCAGTACACAATTATTGAATACCTCGTATGAAATCAGAGAACCCATTCTGAACTAAAAGTATATATCACAAAAAAAAAGTACGCATGGGGCTCTAAAACATCTTGAGATATGCCTTAGATTGAATCTTGACCAATGTAAAAGCAAATTCAACCCCAAACAGAATACAACCAACCAAGCACCAATTTCCTTAATCACATATACTTGTCTGTTTGAGATCTGTCCCTTTTTTTTTTTTTTTTTTTTTTAGAAAAAAATCTATATTCAAAAACATGAGTCAAGGTGATTAAAGATCAGTCAGCATGAACTTAAAAGACAAGCTGATCTTACTGTTGCAAAACCAGAGATGGATGTTTTTGGATGAAATACAGAGTGTTTCATGACTGCAGACACAGTACTGTCATACACCATTTCTGCTACAGAAAACTCTGAGCCTTTGGAGTCATGATTTGAGAAAGAAGACATTGGTGCTTTCTACATACCTATACCTGCTGGTGTTATGTGCACAATGTTGTTGCTTCCTGCATCAACAGTGAATGCACGAATTCTACAGCCCACATGGAGCTGAACCTCTCTTTATATGTCACTAAGTGGAATGAAGATGAGAAGTACGAAACTCCACACATGGAATGTTTCTCTCCCATAATTTCCAGGAAGCTTTGGTTTTGAAGAAAACATTTAAAAAAACCACCATGAACTAAGATAAATGTTTCTACCCTGTAGTGCATAGTTAAACTAAAAACCTTAAAATTTTCACTACAGGTATATTACATCTGGTGTCTTTATTAGTATTCAACTAAATGTTATAAACCTGGGAAGAAGTATTTTGAACAGTATTCCCAGAAAAAGATTTTATTCCTAATGCCTTTACTTTTTCCATTACGTGCCCATTTGCTATTTCCTTTGGCCTTTTTCCATCTTTTTTTTTTTTTTTTTTTTTTTTAATCTCTTGCTGTTTCCTTTGAGACTGTGAACTAAATAATCTTGCATAAGCGGACCCATGGCAGCACTAAGATGAAGAGAGCTACCCTAAATTTAATACCTATATTTCTGACCTAAAGTGACCACTTGAAAGCGAGAAGATGGAAGCTTTTATTTCTGAAATCCCAAGGGACTTTCCCTAGGGTTACAGGGAACTTCTACCCTTCACTCAGGATTTAGAGGCACAAGGCACTCCTAAAAATATATTCTTCATAAACAAAAGGTGAGTGATGTAGATACATGGCCTGCAGAGAAGCTCTAAGAAGATCAAAAGACTGAGAGACAAAAATTTACTTTCTTCTTGCTGCAAGGATTCAAATCAATGTTATTAAGTACAAGTGATCCCAAACACCAATTCTCTGGATGTCTTTGAGGGGGAAAAATCTCACTCAGAAGACTGGGCTTTAAATACAGGAAGAAAAAGATCTGGCTTCAATCATCCCTTCAGGATCTTAACCATTTTTTTCTAGAGGCCATGTTGTATGAAATACTGATGGTTGCTCTATAAGTGACCTTCACGGCTTTAAAAGAACATCCCCATAAAATACTCAGCCCACAAACTCCTGATGGAGTCTCAGAGTGTTCTTGAAACATATCCATAAGACAGGCCTGCTAGCACTGTGTGGTGGGAAGCAATGTTTTCTGTTACAGCACAGCAGTGGGAGGAGAAGGACAGTTTTACCTCTTGAGCTCAGAGCCTTGAATTCATGTGCCTTCTTTCCTGGGAGATAATTCTAACTATTGTGTTATTGGGTATTCTTGGGTACATATTCTTAGAATTTCTTTCTTGAAGTTATTCCACTTTGCAAGATAAAATGAAATATTCATCAAGCCAGACAGAAAGAATGAATAAGGAAGATCCTTTTGTCTTTTGGGTTGGGTAGTCATGTGGGAGATGAACACATGGGTTCTGGTCCCTGGTCCAATAAATACTTAATACATATCAATGTATAACTCTGGGAGCAAGTCCTTCACACAAGACAGGCAGAGACATGCATGTTTTGTGAATCTCAGGAGGATTTAAACATAAAATAGATATCTCATTCTGTCAAGACCAGAGTTCTTGGCACGCTCAGAGCAGAACTTGAGATACCAAGGGAACTTCTCTGTCAGAAATACTCATGAGTTTGCAGTACAGCAGCTTTGAAACCCTAAACTTTAAAATGAGAATCTGAGGATTTTAGTGGACTTAATTATAAGTAAGTGTTTTCATTTTTCTGCTGTTTTTATTAAATTTATTTTCTCATAAGACATATAAGTTTGTGTTGGATTGAAGAGTTGAACTTCCAGCTATTGAGCAAAACTATGGTAGAATACACAACCAGCTTCCCTATTTAGGTGTCCAAAACATGTATCTGTAAGGAGGAGCAAATACATTACTATATTATGACAAACAATTTCTCCTGTTTCACTGTCTAGAAAGCCCTCATTACAGTCAGAGGTGGAACCTGCCTACACAGCTGAATGTCCAGGGCTTTGCTGTTGTAGCCATGCACGTGTGAGATGATGGCCAATTGCCTCTCTGCTTGCAGGAGATATTTAATGGTTTTGCTACCTAACATCACAGAAGGTCAGCAGGGAGATGGATGGTGATAAACTAACAAGCAAAATTGTTCTAACAAAGCATCTGTGAGCAACTGCTTGATCAAAATGACAGACATCAATCAGAATAATAACTTCAAATATGAGATTTTCAATTAGCGAGGGAACATAAATAAATGCGTCTGGAAAATAAGCATAAGGGATTTGGGAAGGAGACAGCACATACATAACAAAAGAAAGAGAGAGGCAGCAGGAAGAGAAATGGACTGATATACACAAAGATATGTGCACAGAAGCAGACTTACAAACAGGTCTGCTGGGAGACCCACAGATAAACAGAAGTATTACAAATACTGTCTCTGGCTTGCACACAGGAAATTCTTGCCAGAGTTTTGCAAAGATCTTAAACGGCACTTTGCATTTAAAGGTAAAAATAATAATAATTTAAAAAATTACACCTGCTCTGTATACTCCCTTCCCTTCCAAAATTTTCACTGACTGTTTGTAGGACATATTTGGCACTGATAAGGCTGCACCTTGAATATGGTTTCCAATTTTGGGCCCCTCACAACAAAAAAGACACAGAGGTGATGGAGTGTATCAGAGAAGGGTAATGGAGAAACAGGAGGCTCTGAAACACCAGTGTGATGAGGAGAGGCTGAGGGAGCTGGAAAGGGGTTCAGGCTGGAGAAAAGGAGGCTCAGGGGGACCCTGTGGCTCTGCACAACTCCCTGACAGGAGGGGACAGCCAGAGGGGGGAACAGGGATGAGACAAGAGGACAGACCCTCAAGCTGTGCCAGAGCAAGTTCAGGTTGGATTATAAGAAATAGTTTTTCAGGGCTCTGTAACAGACTACCCATGGATGTATTGGAACTGTCATCCCCAGAAATATTCAAAAAACAACTTGAGATTATTGCTAAATGGCAAATTCATGATTCTGGGTTAATGGTTGGACTTGATCATAGAGCTCTTTTCCTTTTCCTACCTTGAATGATTCCATGATCCTATATGCTTAGCAGAAATGTAATCACAACAATGAACATACTCAGACTCAGTGCCTCTTTAGTCATTTCTGACTTACCTCTGAGGCTGTCATCTGCATTAGTGCAAAATGCACTCTGATCAAATCACAACATTTTACTTCTGCTTTGCACAGGATGGTGGGTAAAGAGGTCTCAAGTTGCATATCTCCAGGGGAAAAAAAAAAAGACCACCTTAATCTCAGGAAAATCTTGATTTGCAGGTTGTTAAAAGGTGGAACATATGCCAGGGAAGTTATATAATGTACAGATTTGGTCTTTGTACTCCCATCAGAGCTATACAGTTGGGCTGGATAAATGAAGTTTTAGTCAGGTATGCCATGGCCATGCTAATGTTTCCCCAAAATAACCTTGAACCAGTGTGTGGGCCTTCAAGGATATTGGTGAATTAGACAAGGCCTCTTCAAAACCTCTCTACTATCACCTTGTTTTGTATGGTTTCATAAGTTTCAAAAAGCTGAGTGTTCATCTGAAATGTACCAAAATATTTAGGGATGATTAAAAAAGAGGTGAAATTCAAAACCCTGGAAAAGTATACAAGAGAAAATTGGGTTTCTAGCTACTGCTGAAAAAACTAACCAGACAAAAACACCCAAAACAAAACAATCCCTCTCCAAAAAACTCACAGAAGGACTCAATTAACAAGCTTCCTTGTACGATTCAAGCCCTGATTATTCTTGCCCTAACAGTAGCATAATTAAAATATCACTGTGGAGAGGTAGATGGGAAAGGAAAGGATCACTGTTATCTATTGTCAGGTTTTCAGAGAGAGGTAAGATTTCTTTGTGAAAGTGATACTTATTTCAGAAACAACAGTGTTGGTGTCCTGATTCAGACAAGGACATTCATTATTATGAATGTCTTGAGACAAAGATACATGAAACTTTTGACAGGTAGGTGAAGAAGGAGTTCCTCTGTGTCTCATTCAGGGTTTACACAGCCTTTAAGTTACAAAAGAAATTCTGATGGAGCTAAATTTAGACCACATATGTGCTACAGGTGATTCTATATGTAAACTTTTACGTCATAAGCATCACTGAATACCAGTACATTAATTAAAGGGTCTGGAAAATTAAAATGTTTTATGTTACAGACCATCTGCAAAGTGAAGTAGATTGTAAAGAGGTGGTAAAAACAAAAATATCTGCATTTTATCTTTTGTCTTCTAAACAATGATTTCTGCAGATTTAGCAGACTGAATAGAGGCAAATCTAAATCCAACAATAAGGGACCTTGGAGAGTCCAGAGGAGGTAAAGATGTAAGGTCTGACAGCTGAGAAATACATCCAGGAAAGCAAAAAAGAGAGAAAGAAAGAGGCCTGTCAGCAGGACACAGCAAAAAATACTTGAATAAAAGCAGTAAGTCGTTAACAGCTGGACAAAGAAAGAGGGCAGATTTAGATTACCCTCACCTGATACTGAAAGAAGGAAAGTTTAGATTAGGTATTGAGGAGAAATTTGTTGCTCTGAGGGTGGCTCTGGCACAGGCTGCCTAGAGAAGCTGTGGCTGCCCCATCCCTGAAATTATCCAAGGCCAGGTTGGATGGGGCTTGGAATAACTTGGGATAGAGGAAGGTGTCCCTGCCCATAGAATAGGGTTGGAACCAAATGATCTTCAGTGTCCCTTTCAGCCCAAACCATTCTATGATTTTATGATCTGTTGAATGTCAGCTTGTATGACATTAACTGCTCTTTTGGGTGCCCCTGACAGGTCAAGGAAAATATTTGGTCAACCATTTTGACTTATCTAGCTCTACTTGTGATTATGGTTCTCCTTTCTCTGTGGTGGGGTGCTCACCCTTTTTTATGCTAATTATCTGTCAAAGTGTCTCACAGCTCTAGAATTTGGTTTCCCCTTGAGCAACTCCCAAGTTTATTAGTTTGACCTTATCAAGCCTCTTTTAAGGCAGCTCTCAGTGTCAGTCCAAAGCTACAACTGCCCTTCATTCTTATTTTCACAATTACAGCTCTTCCCAACTCCTCATTGTTAACCCTGAAGACTGTCTCTTACTCAAAGCATCTCTCACAATCCTGGGCACGTGTGGTATAGAGGGAAGTGAAAGGATGGAAACCTGGGAAAATCAGGGCTTTTCTCTCACACACTTTACTCTTGGTTTCCTGGTGCCACTTACCTCAGGCAGACACACAAATAAGTGTTTCCTCACCAATATAGCCTTGTGAATCTCAGAGGGAGAACACACCCATCACGTGCATTTTGTTTGAATGAAGTTTTCAAACACTTTCTCTGTTTTAACTGTAGCAACAGCTCTTCTTCAACAGAAACTGTGGATGAAGGGCGATTTCCTGAATCCAAAGACTCCACCTCAGTTCCTTGATAATGTTATTTGTTTATGTGCATGCATGGGCATAAAGACACACATATAAGAGCTGTAGCAGTATTGATGAAATGTGTTGTGTCCAAAAGGTCACCCTACATTGGCTCACCTCTTTTTTTCATATTGTCTGTGTTAAAAAAGAATGTTAAGTGAAATCATCTTATGCTTTAGTTACACAAAACTTATCTGAGTAACATCCTCTACCTCAGGATAATGATCTGAGTCTTCTGAATCATAATTGGCAGCATGGAAATCTCTACTTTTGTACACATTTTCTAGCCAACTAAGGAGCTTTCATCATGCCCTTAGATTTTTTATTTTTCTCACAGTCCTGCTCTACTCTGTTTTAAGGAGATCTTCCTATCCCAAAACTCTTTGTTGCATAATACCATGCTTTTTTAAGTCAGGATGATAATTTCAAATAAATGTTTGGTTTTGTAACTTACCCTGGAAGTATCTCAGAAGTTCCCTTTCATTGTATGTCCTTAGAAATATAGATATATAAATTAAAGAATCAATTTCGTATTCTCTAAGAAAGTTTTCCTGTTAGTCAGCTTTAGCCAAGCAATGCAGATTTACTCCTTTTCATCTTTCCTCATGACTCATTGCCTACAACTCCTTGATCATTTTGTTTACTTTGCTCTGAAATGTATCAAATTTTGTGCAACTTACATAGTTCTTTCTTTTTCTTTCTTTCTTTCTTTCTTTCTTTCTTTCTTTCTTTCTTTCTTTCTTTCTTTCTTTCTTTCTTTCTTTCTTTCTTTCTTTCTTTCTTTCTTTCTTTCTTTCTTTCTTTCTTTCTTTCTTTCTCTCTCTCTCTCTCTCTCTCTTTCTTTCTCTCTCTCTTCCTTCCTTCCTTCCTTCCTTCCTTCCTTCCTTCCTTCCTTCCTTCCTTCCTTCCTGGAATCTTTCCTTCCTTTCCTTCCTTTCCTTCCTTTTCTCCATAAAAATCTATAAAGTGCAAAGAAAACACTTTTACCTTCCCACACACTACTTTTATGTCTATATTTTTGAGTTGTTTTGTCTTACCCCTCTCTGTCCCTTCCATCAAACTACTGTGATCCTCTCCAATGCCATTTCCCATTCTGTTCTATCATATATATCCCTACACTTTCCTTCAAAAGTAAAATAATAGGGTCACCTACTACCAATGATTCTGTGGCATTAAACTATAGAGAAACATCCTGCAGAGAAAATGGGTCACAGGTGTGTAGAAATCAGCAGGAGACAGCAATGACCAATAAGTTTTCTTTTCTTCTGGGCTTTAGCTTGATGGTCTACATTTATGATGATGGATACAAACTCCAGTGACTTTAGATTTTCAAAGGCTGATGACCTGTCATATTTAGCAACTGAAGTATGGTAGAGTTTTCTAGACTGTTAATTCATTCATTAAAAAAGGTGAAAGTTCAAGTTTTATGTGATAGCATTATAGCTCCTCCTTAATAAATGTATAATTAGATAACTATAGGAAGATTGTATATACAGCAGATACTAATCCATTTAATATGTTGACTGTCTATACTTAATTATGATAATCTCAATATGTTGTTAAATAGACAAGCAGGACAAAAGCCTCCCTTAGAGATTTATCAGTAGTGCTTTAAAAGCTGATATAATTTACCTATAATCCTCTAACTAACTCATTAAAGTCCGGCCATAAGATTTTTTTCTTTCTATTTTCTGTTCTAATCAGTCCTTGTTTCCCTTTTTTCCTTCACATACTGACAGCTTGTGTTTCTCGAGGACAAAAGAAAAATAACCTTTATTATTAATATTAATGAGTGATTTTCATACCATCCAGGGTTGAAAGTCTCTGATTTTGATGTGGAGTGCTAAAACAATGGCTTGTGCCTTCATCTTCTTAGGTTCTATGAAAGTACCAAGAGGAAAATACAAAATAACAAATAAAAAAAAAAAAAGTTAGCAACCCATAGGAGAGCCATTACAATTCATAAATGAGGGTTACACACTCAATCTCTTTCTCTTTTTATGTATGAAGTGAAATAGATAGAACTCCCACACATTTTTTCCTCCAGCCACTTTGAATATTGTTCACTCTTGTTGTCAGCTTTGCCAGTGATAAAAGGTTTATTCCACATATTCCCAGGCAATGGTAGAGCAGAAAGTATACCTAATGTGGCTGTCCAATGCATTGACATTCATATTTAGTCTCTAAAGTCAAGTCATTTCAGAGGAAAGGGGAGTACAATTTGCTATGTAATGCACTGAGACAATCCTATATCTCTGACTGTGTTTCATGACAGATCTTATAAAAGATCGTAAATTACTATCTGTTGAAATATATGAATTTAATGGATTTCATTAATGCACACACCTGCACATAAAAGATTTTGCAAGCCAGAAGATATGATCAGTCAAACAGCTTTAATAGTTATTAATTATGGTTGCTCACTATTTATTCCTCACCAATGTGGAAATGTTAAGGTATTTTAATACCTGTGCTCTTGGATGGCATGCATAAAACAGGGAAACAGTCCTTTTCTCCTGTGCAATCAATCGGCCTGTTACTCAATGTTTTAAACTCTCTGTTAGGCATTTTCTGAGAGAGCACCCCTATTTTTCTCCATAAGCTTCAGAAAAACTCAGACAGGTTCCTGCACAAATCTTTTTGCTCTTCTGCTTCTTAGTCATTTAGGCTGAATACAGAAATTTTCAGTTTGGATTTAACTTTGTAAAAGATTTCAGTGTTGGTTTCAGTATTTATTAGAGGTTATAGAATCACAGAATGGCTAAACCTGAAAAGAACTTTTGGAGATCAACTTTTCCTGTCCTAAGGCAGGCTCACAGAGCTGGTTTCACAGGATCGTGTCTGGCTGGGTTTTGAGTATCTCCAGAGAAGGCTCCACAACCTCTCTGGACAGACTTTTTTAGTACCCTTATCATCCTCACTGTAAAAAAGTTCTTCACACTCAGATTTTCTGTGTTTCACTCTGTTCCCATTGTCTCTTTTCCTGGAGTCTGGACAGCCCCATTCACATGGACACTCTCAACACACACTCAGAGGTTTACTCTCAGCCATCTCGAGGCTCCTCATCCTTTCCTTGCAGACAGAGGCTGCACACCCCCACTATCTTGCAGGTCTCTGTTAGACCCATTCTAATAACTCCTTGCCTTTGTTGAGCTAGGGGGCCCAGGCCTGGACACAGCTGTCCAGATGTGACTTGCAAGTACAGAGTGCAGAGGCAGGATCAGCTCCCTTGGCCTGCTGGCCTCACTTTTACAAATGCACCCCAGGATGCCAGTGACCTTCTTGGCCCTCAGGGCACCCTGCTGGCTCATGGACAGCCTGTTGTCCACCTGAACACTCACTAGTCCTTCTCCACAGAGCTGCTTTCCAGCAGGTCACCCCCAGCCCATGCTGGTGCCCAGGGTGGCACCTCTACCTGCCTTTGCAGAACTTATATTAAGTTCTTCTCTGTCCAGCTCTCCTTCCAGTCCAGGTCTTTCTGTCCAAGTCACATGAGATGCTTTAAAAAAATAAATCCATACTCTTTCTGACTCATAAAATTATTTGTTCTGGTCCTAAAACCAGAAAAAAAAAATTGAAAACTTCAAATTCAGGGGTAAAATCAATTAAAAGAACCCAAGCAGGACACAGAAGGTAAACTAAAAATTTACAAACCTGAGGTATTACCACAACAGTGCCAAATTCAATTCAAAATGTATCAAAAGTGCCAGACCAAGAACCCAGTCAGCCAAACAAGGATGTAGTGTAAAACATCCCAGTGACTCTGTCCTCTGGAGTTTGAAATGAGCACCATAAAGAAAATGAATAAACTCATTCAGTTAGCTGAGAAAGATTTCTGCCTCATGCTCTGTGATTACCTGTAACAAAACCAAACAGGACTTCTCTGAGAGACAGTGTTGCTCCTGTGACAGCACATTGGTTCTTGGAAGAAAGGGATCTTTCCCTGAGTTCCAGCTTTGTTTTCTAAAGTGTAAAAGAGATTCTTTCCACGTAATAGTGAGTTTTAAAGGGCTTTGAAATATATTGGAGTAATTACTGATAGTAATTGCAGACCATGGAGTTTCTTAGCCCATTGGATAATCTACATTTTACTGAATTTTCCATTTTGTATATGAAAATACAAATATAAGGTAAAGAAAAATTTAAGCTTGATGTAAAAATCCTTTTATTTTGTTCAAAAGCCACAATGATCCATATTAATGAAACAATGAAGCAATGCAACATATCACTTATTGACTTATTGCATACGTATCTGGAAAAATTAGATTATTAGATCAGCATATCAGTTACCCTTCTATTGTCCATCTCCATATTCTAATGTGAGAATATATATGAAGCAGCAACTTCCACCTCCCAAGACTATAAAACTACAATCTTCACCTCCCAAGAACATAAAACTACTACTGGTTATAGATGATGCTAAATTGTGAATGAAAGCACTTATTGAAATTACTATGCTAACTAACATTTGTTATTTATACTGCGTCCTTTAATCCAAAAACTAAATTATACATTATTTAGCTTGCTTGCCCATTCTTTTGCTGGGTTTCTTTGTATGGGCTTTTTTTTTTTTTTTTTTTTTTTTTTTTTTTTTTTTTTTTTACCCTGTATCTTCATTAAATAAATAGAAGTTGAATATATTGTTAGACATAGATATATTCCCACACAGTCTACTACTTATTAGTTGTTATTGTAGTTATGTGCTTTTTGCTCTTTTATTCTACTGCCTTAAAGAATGTCAATATATGCATTTTATTGCTGACCCACATGGCAGGCAATGGAGGCAATGGCCACAATGTTGGCTTTCACCAAGTTTGGGCTTTTGACCTGTACCTTAGAGGCTGAACACCCACAACATTCCATTTCTCTATGAATTATTGCTCAGAACTTCTGAAATTAGGGAAGAAATGGACATTGCTGAACACAGTCAAAATGGGCATTTCCAAAATTAGAAATCACCTGGAAAATTCAAGCACCATTGTGCTGGTCAGCCTGAATTACTAACTTGTCAAAGGGCAAGGAGATGGAAAGAAATGGGTCTTTTAACTTCAGGAATTGCACTCATGGCACTTGACCATTGAGAATGTTAGCTATGGACAACAGCAACGGTGATAAAAGAAACACTTGACCCTTACCTATGATTAGGTTCCATAACGAAAAAGAAATTAGATTTTTTAAGGTATTGGTGACTTTTACTTTTTTTTTTTTTTTTTAAGATTATTGAACTTTAAACAAGTACCTGCATGGCCTCTGTTAGGAAGCCTCTGAATGTCTGGGCCTTTCAAAACTTTAGGAAGAGACTGATACAAAAACTTTAATAACATCAAGTCACAAAAGGTACCTGAGTAGATGGCTCAAAGGCCATTGTTAGAGCTAAAGTTAGCTATTCTGCAGCACTGCTATTCACCCTATGTCCTTGCTTCATAATGGTTGGTATAAAATGCTCCTTTCATTTGGAGTAAAGAGAATTTTTAACTCAGGAAAATACTGTTCACTGATGGAAAAGCCAGGGTTTGCCCTATATTATTATATGTTATATTATGTTATAATATGTTATGTTATGTTATGTTATGTTATGTTATGTTATGTTATGTTTATGTTTCATTACATCACATTACTCCATGTTAAATTTTACGTTTTTTATGCTGTGTTTTCTTTCTCAAACCTCAGTAGAATTTGGTGTTCTAGTCCAAAAGAGATCTTGAGAAATACTTGAAATGCAATTACATTTCAGTTAAATAAGATATACTTATGGTTAAGTATAGCCTTTCACACTCTCCTCAATGTCAGTCTGGATCAGTGACATTATTTCCTGACAATAGGAATGATTCAGAAACAGAGTTGTATATCTCATTAATACTGAGAGCTGAAAACATCACCTAAAACTACTCCTTATTTTGTCTGTTTTGGAGATAAATTGATTGTGTCACTCTAGAGCAAGACTTTCCACACTGTTGTCCAGTCTGGGAAGGATTTTATTCATCGGATCATGGAAGACTGTTACACAGGAGGAACCACAATGGAGAGAACATCTGGCAGAATGGCAATATTTGCATGATATTCCAGCACAAACTACAAGACTGGGCTGTGCAATGAAAATCTAAATAGATATGCATGGTGAGATTTTTCTTTTAAAAAAGTCAGCAATTCAACAGATTATCAGTAGGGTTAAAAATACTCTTGGAAGAAATGATCTCTCTGCAAAATCTGCTTTTGCTGATTTGTCCACCTTACCACTTTAATTTTAAATTGTCATTAGCAGCATATTTCTTCATTCTTCAGTAACAAATTTCAAAAAATCTACTCATCTTTTAAGCACAAAATTAGTCCAGCTCTTTTAAAAGACAATGTGGAGGTGATCCACAGATAACATAAACTGACATAGTGTCATTAAATGTAATTCATCTACTCCAATTATTGTTATCTGAAATTTAAGACCTCCAATTGAAATAATGCTTTCATTCTTCTATCAAATGAAAAAGTCTGTCTACATGTCTAGCTGTGTAGCTATCTGCATAACACTCTGCTTACACAGACAAAACCTTTTCATTAAGTACTTAGACAAAAGCTGTTGCATTTCTTAGCAAATTTTTTCATCCTCATGAACCCTGCCCATTTTTAGACAGCATTGCAAATAAACAAATAATTTCACCATAGAGGGTTGGGGAATGGGTGGAGGTTGTGAAGGGAAGGCCAAAAAGAAACCCAAGTCAGTGTTTTATGTTCAAATCTTAGGAATAATATACTTTACTTTCTGATCAGCTTGTTGGCAGTACAAGGTTGAGAGTAATGAAAAGGGGTGAGAAATTCTCCTTTTTTCTCAAAGTATCTCTCTTCACCTAGCTTAATTAACAAAGGAAAAAGTTTGTCATGGTTATTCAGAAACATTGCTGAAATTATTGTAATTAATTTTCTTCTGGGGAATAGCGGGGAGAAAGAGAGAATAGAGAAACAGTGAATAAAATTATAATGCTTGATGGAGGCACTGGCATATCCACATATTGTCAACTCAACAGGTCCAGCACTGTGCAAAGAATCCTATTTCATTTAAATCCCACATACATCCTTAAATTAGTCAAGAAAACACATCACTTAGATTTTATTCCCCCCATTCCTTACTTACAGTATCCCTTACTTGCAGTGCTAATAAATACTTTAATAGATTAGCTAAGATTTGAGCAGAGTGACAGACTATACTGGCTGCAGCCTGAGATTGCTTAGGAGCTTGGCTACATGAATTATGCATAATGTCAAAATTTTATACACATCACTGGATATTTCCTTGTTTTTCATGTTTAGACAAGAACACAGGGATATCCAACAAAAGGTTGATGTTACTGTTGCTAATTTCTTTGGAGGAAATTAGTGCATTGCATTAAAAAAGTCCATAGCTTGTGTTGGGATGTGGCCCTGGCATGTAACCAGCTCTAAGTATCAGAAGGTTTGGACCAGATGACCTCCAGAGACCTGCCAATCTCAACCTTTCAATGATCTATGAAAACTCAACTCAAGACGTGTTTCTTTAACTCTTGCAAGTTGTTATTTTTGCCTGTGCTGATACTTAGAAGGATAGTGGCCCTTCTGGGAAAACATTTTTGCTTTTATATATTTTACATACTTATTTATTGTAAAATAAAATGGTTTTCAGTGCATGCCACCAGCAGGTGTGTTGGAAAAGTCCTCTTTTCATTTGTAGAGTGATGAATACAACCAGTCTTTAATAGTTTATTTTCAGTGAGAAAAAGTTTATGACATTAGATTTCTATTTCATGATGCTCAGATTTATGACAGGCAGTAAAATCATACAGTGAGTCTTAATGTAAGTGTTATTTAATGACACCAGAGTTATCAGGCATCATGCACTATGGTATTCACAAAGCTAATACTTCAATCCTCAGCATTGGTGAAAAACATAAGGAAAACCAAGTTGGGGGATTTTAATCACTGTATTTTGTAAGACACTGCTGGGCATATATTTTTTCAGAGATAGGTTAAAAGAAGCATAGAAACTGTACCAACAGAATAAAACATTCTACCTGAAGTGCAGTTGCAACCCTTCAGTGGAAGAGTGGTCAGGATATTTAAATCCAGATTTTGATAATAGAAGAAAAAGTCATTAGACCCCTCTCTGAACATATAAAGGAGAGTAAAGAGCTTCAGTTTCAATTCCAGCATGATGGATGTAGAAGATAAATATGAGACTAAAAACAAGCCTTAAACCCTTAAGCCCTCCACAAAATCCTGCTTTCTACTAATTTGAATTGCAATTAGCTGTTCATATATGGTGCTCTTTAGAAGTATTTATCTGTTATATTCTGACTGCTCCTTTAGCACTAATAGAGGCTTGTCTGGTCCAGAAATCAATGAAAAAAAATTCAGTAGTGGTGTGCTCAAGAGTTTCTGAATCCTTATCGTAACATATGCCAGGAAATTCATGCAAATACTGGATTTCTATGCCCAGATCTGGTCACTGCATGTGTCCAATGGATAGTCAGTGATGCACCTGCCTGGATCAGATCATATTATACACTCTCCAAGGCTTGGACTTTATATGTACATTTTGTCTTGCACAATACTGAGCAGATGGAACTTGATTGTCAAAAGCCCTCAGCAGCCAATATGCTGAGTACTTTGCAAAGCTTTTCCTGTGGCTGAAAAGGGGGGAAAAAAGAGTAAAGAGAGTATTTTATTGCCTCAATTACAGTCCACTCTTAATGCGCTTCTATCTAGACAATGAACTGCCCAGGAAAAAAACCCAAACAAACAAACAAACAAACAACAAAAAAACCCAAAACAGTATAAACCACTTTTGTTTCTTTCTGGTTTATAAGATGTGTCAATAACACAGTTAGGTGTCATTTCTTCTTATGGACAATTTATATAAATGAAAATATAAAAATAGATATCTATGTCAATGCGTATGTATTTGTGTGAGCTTGTGTCTGTACATATTCCATCTGTGTATATTTTTAAATATGCAAACAGAATCCTTTTTACTCTCTTAGTAGAAGTTAGCAACAGCTTCCCATAGCAACAACTCAAAGATAAAGATTCTCACATCAAACCAAACTGCACATCGAGGACACTGCTCACTGCTATTCCAGCATTATGGGTCTGATTTAAATCTACAGAATTACAGAGTTTCCCAGTGCAAGTCTAACCTCAGCTCACCAGGCTATGATATAGCCACACATATGGCAAATAGCATTATGTCCTCTTTTTGACATAGAGAAATGACTTACAGAATGAATGGTAGGTTATATGCCAAATTTCCTAACTTTAGTGGGTTTAAATCTTCCCACAAATGTTAATATTATGGAAACTACTGTTTTGATTTTTGAGGACACATTCAGTCCTTCTGGATGCAGTTACATTTTGTTTCTCTTGGTTTGAGGGAATTTCTTCTCCTGAACGGTCAGTTCAATTGAACAGCATAAAATAGAAAGACATTTCCTTCTGGCAGGACAGGTGGAAATTTTATGCTCCAGGACTGTTCAATAATGATCTTTGGCTGCATTCATAAACACAGACACAGCAGATAGCTATTAATGTAGAGATATTCAACATGGAAAATATAATTCATGACTCTTCACCCTTTCAGATATACTCTTCATTAGCAGAAACTCTTCAATATTGTCAAAATTGCACAGCACATAGTTTCTACCTCAGCTTGCAGCCTCTAAAAAGAAATTAAGTTAAAAACATGTTTCATCATCTGAAACAAGCAAATGCAGGGCAGCACAATTTTCAACGCTGAAGTTCCAGAAGATAGTCACTATTTCACTTCAGTGATATTTGTTTTTTGATTTGCTTTTTTCAATCTCACATTTCTCACTTTTGCAGTAAAATTGCATTCCTGTCTAGGATACTATCTTTGGGTGTTTTTTTTTTTTTTGTTTTAGTTTGTTTTTTGGTTTGGTTTGGTTTGATTTGTTTGGCTTTTTTTTTTTTTTTTTTTTTTTTTTTTTGGTAATTGCAGTGTTCATTTCCAATGTTTGTGGTTTGGTTTTGTTTTTTTATTTTTGGTTTGTTTTATTCTTTTATTGTTATTGTTTCTGTTTGTTGTAGTTGCTTTTAGAAGCTGAATGAATAATTTAGAACTGCAGAGTGCATTGATGGTTCAGTTCTTTGTTGGGACTGGGATATTAGAAAGGACGTTTACAAGTAAGGTAAAATAACCTTTTCTCCTTTCAAAATCTCTCAGAAATACATCAAATATTTTCTCAGGAACATTAAAGAAATACATTCAAGAACAAACAAAACCACAAGATTTTTATTTTCTTTCATTGAAAAAGTTAAATAATTGAGCTTAGACTCCTTCAATTTTATTTCAACAAAAATTAAAAGTTTGAATCCTACGAATAATATAAAAAATTATATTGAAATGCCCCTCATAATCCATTATATTTCTTGTAATGTAAAAGCCTTTAAGTTATTTGAAGTAGAAAGTTTCAGGAGACAATAGGTTTCGCACATGCATTTTAATGTATGTACATAAATTGTTTCCTGCTACAATCACACCAGTGGCTTTAACTCTTTCCAAACAGCAATCTACCCTCCAAAAAAATCTCTTGAAAAATACTTTCTGAAATATTAAAAAAAAAAAAATCCCAAATCTGAAAAACCAGAAATAACTATCTATTGGACCTTGATAATATATTTATATTTGAGTATTTTATTTTCAGGTACAGTTATGTTACACTTATATAATAAGTATACAATTAATTTATTTGTTTTTTATTCAAATTTGATATCTTCAATTAAAAAAATATAATGTTTTCAAAGTTTTTTTAAATCCATAATGTAAGCTTGATCATAACTTAGACAAGGTTTTAGTCACTCAGATCCAAGAAATGGAGGCTGCAAGCCTTACAGTATTTGTCTTATTATTCCACAGTTTGAATTCCAAACTTGGTGTTTCTATCTTTGAAGTCAACGTATCAGTTTACTCCCATGTGGGATATTGATGGATTTGGATTTTTAAGACTACTTCAATCCTGATTCCCTTGTCCAAGTCAAATAATCCTTCTGTGTTCCTGTCCATGCCACTGACTGAAACAGGAGCTTTGGTGCTTTTCCTGCACCTGAACTTCCACACCAAAGCAGTGAAATTTTGCTCCAGACTGAATCCTGAGAGTAAAGCCAGGTGGTGCAAACAGTTGTCCATGGAATATAATGTGGACCAAATTGACCTGTCCATCTGACACAGATGATGCATTGCATGGCCTTGGGTGAACCATTTTCTACGTTTGGTCTTTCTCTCCTGTAAAGCAGGAATAATGATCCTTCCACACTTCCACTGTAAAGACATAATATAAAAATAGGTAAACAGGTCACATACAGGTTCAGTTGTTTCTTGTCACTCACAGTGGCAGTAGCAGCAGGTCTGGATAGATGAGAAGAACAAAACAGCCAATAATAGTATCTCCCTTTGCTATTTCTTCTCTCAGGTTCTAAGAGAAGATAAAATCCTTACAGTTTCCAGAGCCAAATTTTGAATCTATACTATTATGTTTAACATTTTTAATGGCCTTCTCCTTGGTTCTGCAAATTACTTTACATGAAAACAATTTAAGTAATTTGCATTTTTGGCTATGTTTTGTGGTAGTAAGTCCCACAAATACATTATCTGTTCTGAGAAAGCATGACATAGTAAGCAAAACAACACAATTGCCTTTTTCTTGCCTTAACCTGCATGCCTAATAGATAAAAAGAGTGAGGACAGTCGAATAAATGACAAATATTAGCAAAGCCTTTTATTGAGTTAAAATATCAGTCTATACCTCCACCAATTTTTTTTTTTTTTTTTTGTTAGTAATATAACTGGAATATCAAAAATATATATGAAATACATGATTCAAGGAATATAGTTACATCAGAATTTAGGAGGGGGAAATAAAAAGATCTATTTTTTCACATATCATTAACAACATTATATTGCAAATTCAAAGAGTTTTCCTTCACATGAGGAAACTACCCAATTAGAAATTTATTTAAACTTGAAGAAGCAGTTTTGCTTGCCCAGACTGTGCAATGGCCAAAAATCTTGTCTATGAATTCTCTTTGGAAGATGGAAATATCATAGAATGAATCATAACTGCAAATATCTGCATTGATTCTTAGGGGAGCTGATTCTTGCTTTTCAGACTCTTTAGAGCAGTGCACCTCTGTTTCAGTGATTTCAGTAGCAACTGAAGACACAAGACAATAAAAGTTATTAATTATTTTTTTTTAAATTAAAATTCCTTGATGTTTAAATAGGTTTAAGACAGGATCAGGACCAGGCTGATGGCTTTAGCCTCAGTCCTGCAGTGTAATGCACATCAGAAATCTCTTGCATATCTGTACCACACCTGGAAATCAGAGAGCTCAGGGAGCAAGGTGCCATTCAGAATCTTCTCTCGGTTTTGTTGCAAAGGGTGTGCACTGGTTTTGGCAGTTGGCTCTGAATGACCCTTACATCTTCCCAGTTTTGTTTTGTGTGTCTGTCTCTCAAACCCATCCAAACTAACTCTGGGGCCTCAGGAGCATCTTTTTTGTGTCTGTGCTTCTGGTTCATTGCCACTCTTTACTTCCTTTCCCATATCGTTCCTCACCCTATTCCAAGGGAACAGATGATTAGGTATTTATTCTATGTGACATATTATCTTATTTTTTGAATGACTATTTTTGAGATTAGTAACTGAAATAATTTCATGCTCTCAACTTACTCACATGACAATTCAGTTATGCCTCTCTCTTCCTCATTAAGACCGCTAATATTTCACTCTATTGGTTTTTGTTATTGTCTGTATAATTTATTAGCACTTTCAGGACCCAAATTGTGTGTAGCTATGCCAAATTTTTCTAGGACCTCACACCTTTGTGCCCTTTCTTCATTACTGGGTCATTTAGTAGAGACTAGAGGCTGTGGCCACTTCCCAGACTCACACAGGAATTCCTTGTCTTTGATGTCAAACATTTAGGTGTCTAAATATGCCCATATCAGACTATCCTTCTTGTGGACATGTTCAAGAGGAGATTTGTTTAACCATAGGAGATGATTGAGAAAGGGAAAATGATGAGGTTGGACCTGATGATCATTGTGGGTCACTTCCAGCTGAGGATATTCACGATTCTAGTCTGTGGTTTGCCCTATGAAGGTGTCAGTAGAATCTCCACTTTCCTCTTTCATTGCTTTCATCCAGTTTGCCAAGTCTCACATTCCTAACTTCTGAGGAAATCAGTAGCAATTAGACAGCTAAAAAGCTGTAAACCAGTGGTTCTTCATGTGCAGCACACAGCAAAATGAGGTCCTCACTTCCAGCCCGATTCTAGGCAGGGCTGTCATCCCAGTAGGAACAAGGTTATTACATGGACAGAAGCCCTTCCTGATCTGCTTTCAGGAAGGCTCATGGTGCTTTTACTCTTTTTTTCTTTGTGCTTCTTCTCAGGTCCAGGAAAAAAAAAATAGACTAAAGAGCCACCTCAAGATGTGGCCAAGTTCTTTGTAAAATTTCTTTTCTTTTTAGATTTTAATCTCCAGTGCAAGATAGAAAGCCTGCTTAAAACTTAAAATACATACAGCCATCTGGGTTTAACTCAACTATTCCATGACTACACTGCTTATGGAGCACAAGACAAATTTTCCTGCATGGGCCTCAATAAAGCAAGGTAGGAATGTCCTACACTAGCAAGAGCTGACTGGGTTTTGTTTTTTTTAATGTTATCTTCTGTTTGTTTGCTCACAAACAGTCTAAGTAGCAGCTGTTTAGCCTTCTTCTTCCTTACCAATAAAACAAACAATAAACTTGGTCTTCCAGCCACTGGAAATTGACATTTCAAAGGATTTTTAAGCATCTTGACATCTGGCTGGTCTGATATCATGAAACAAGTAGTGTGAGAAACAAGTGCAGCCTATAATTTGATTTCAAATCCTGACCTTTCCAACAGTGACCTACTCCAGTCATAAAGAAAATTATAATAGCTATTGGTAATTGAGGTGGCAATTAGGTCTGTTATTTCACGATTTTTAAAATTATTGTTATGTAAATTTATTTCTATTCCAAAAATCAATTTGGAGTCATAAGCTGTTTTATTAGGGAAAATTTCTCATGAAATGAAGAAGTTATACATTCTGTTTCAGAAATAATAGAATAAATTATTTTCATCTTATTAAAATCTTTGATTTAATTTAAAATAACTTTTTACTGAACACAGTGATTCACTGATTTAGATAAGAAAAAAGCAAATTACATCCAAATGATCTTTTTTCTGACCCATTTCAAGCTTCAATTTTGTTTCTCTCATGCCTTTAACTAATCTCAGGTGGAATCTGTAAACATTTACGGAGTTAGAAAAAACTATAAAGTTAAGTACTGCTTCAGGATTTTTAACCTCATTCAGCACACAAAAGTATTGGACTAAACTTTGGATAAGAACCACAACATATACATGAACAGAGTAAAAGCTCTGAACCTTTGAAATTTCCCCTTTGATGTTTAATTCTATCTAAAATAGAGGATATAATATTCCCTGTGCAGAGGAAAACAGGGACTTTTGTCAGAGGAAACAAGAAATAATCCACAGACTTTTTCACTAATGAATGTGATGCCTGCTCTAAAAAGTTAATGAAAAGTCTCTCCATTGAATTCCACGGGCTTTGGAGCAAACCCCAGATAAGCTGTTCAGTGAGAGCAAGTAAAATAAATTGGGAAAAGGTTCTTAGCTTTACGAAGTCATTTTAAGGGAGGTAATGGAACAGCTGTTGCATAGATAAAACACACATGTCTCTTCAGAAATGCAGTTGGGCAGAGCCTTGCTGCACAGCACGACTCGTGAGCATCACCCAGCAGCTTCTGTGGCTGAACAGACCACTAGCCCGAGCACCAACCTCACAACGATTCCCCACATCCCTCCGGCCCCTTAAAGGGAAAAACAGCTTCATTAGTGCCTCACATAAACAGCCAGAACATAAACACAACATGCTCCATTAAAACGGTCAAATTAAGCAAGTGGAGAACCTTTCCTATATTGTGTCAGCTTTAGTGGTTTCATTTTTGGATTTTGTTTCCCTTTTTTTATTCCTGGTTTTGGTTTGCATACTTTCATTTTCAGAGCATGCATGTGGATACTTAGAATTAACTTTATTTTATGTAGCTTTTTGAAGCTGTGTTTGAAGGACTTTTTTCTCCCTCCTGCTTGAATTTTTAAATTAGCACATGGAAACTAAAATTGGTTCATCAGAGAGCACATATAAATTATCAGTGGTCTTGAAGGGTTGTGGTGAGAGAGCCCTTTCCTGTGTTATCTGCTTGGAAAAATTCTCCCTCTCCATTGATTTCACTGAGTAAAACAGAGTGAAAAGTAGAGTAGATCATTTAGCTTGCTTCTAGCACTTTAGAGTTTGTCACCAAAGTGTTTGTATGTATTTCAGGCAAAACATAATGATTGCAGCATACTCCTTCTTAGACCTAGTTCTGCTCTGAATATTTGGAAACTCTCTTTTCTTGCTGGTTATAGAAGAAGTTCTCATTTACTTGTTTATATGTGTGTGTACAGATACAGGAGGATAAAAACTGGAAGAAAAGGGAGACAAGATGAACACACATCAATGCTTAGCTAATTTTAAAAAAATCTTTCTTATCTCTCTCTTTTTTTTTTTTTTTTTTTTTTTTTTGGTCCCCATATTCCTTATTAATATGTGCTGTGAATTTCTTTATTTGCCGTATTTTTGTCCTTTCCACTTTGGACCACATATTTACAAATAAAAATCACTGAAGGACAGTTTATTCTCTTTAAACTGTAAGTTCTTCTACTTTGAGCTTCACAGCTTTATTCATACTTATCAGAATTATCATTTCACCACCTTTTTTTAAACTAAATTGCATTCTCTTTGTCAACTCTCTCGTCCTACTCACTCATACTCCATTACAAATACTTCTATTTTTTTTTGTTGTTTATTTCTTTCTTTGTTCTCCCTTTAATCTTTAATGTAAAAACTTTTTGGAAAGCTGCTTTCAAATTAATATAAAGGGAAGAGATCTTCTGTTTTAAAAAATACTTTTTTAAAATATATTCCCTTATTGAAGAATTTAAGTTAGAGAAAGGATAGAAATGCAAAATAAATACATTGATTGATCTGAGTTAATTATCATTTTAATTTAGTCATTATATTCCTTGTTTCCTATTTAGAGGGGGAAAAGTCAAGCTGTGGAACACTTGTAAGAAAGGAAAGGATATATTTCTGACAGTCATATTAATAGTATTGGTAATTACAATAATTATAATGAAATCAATAACAATAACTGTATTAAATGCATTTAAAAATTATTTAACAACTATTTATTGAAAATTATTTAAAAGGTTAAATGTTTAACCTGCAAGTAAAATAAAATGTGTAATCTAACACAATGCAGTTATGCTGTGAGGATTTATCTGTATAAAGTATCTAACCTAAAAATAATTACAGAGCACTTCCTATTAAAAAAGTTATATTCATTCTTATCAAAGTTTATAAATGAATTAAGCTGAATATATATTATGGTCCATTAACTGAAAAAGAATGAGCTTTACTGTTTCTGTTCATGTCATGAAAACACCTTTCTTTCAATGCATTGAAAAGTTCTGTGTAGAACTAAAATAATTCTTGCACTGAAACATGATGTAAGCAAAAGGTAAAAAATCAAAGTACAGCTGGCAAGGCCTTGTTTGTTAGGACAGGACACGTCTTTCTCTGAAGAACTTGTCTGAAACAGGAAGGGGTGACCTTGTTGCCATCCACGATGGGGTGGCTGCCTCAGTGGGGAAGGGAAGGGCCACAGCTGTAATCTGCACGGAATGCTGAAATGCCTTTGGGACACCCTGCACCACAACCCCCCTCACTAAACTAGAAAAAAACAGATTTGATGGATGGAGAGTTTGTTGGATGAGTAGTTGGTTGGATATTCATGTCCAGAGGGAAGTGGTCACTGGCTTTTCATAGACCAGATGGAGGTCTGTGAAAAGAGGTGATGCTTTGGGCTGGCTTTTAGGATCAGCAGTGTTTAATGTCTTCATTAATGTCCTAGACAAAGGAATTGAGAGCACACTCAGTAAGTTTGCAGATGACACCAAGCTGAGCAGTGCTATTGAAGGTGGGGATGTGATGCAGGGACACCTGGACAAGCTGGAGAATTTGCCCATGGGGATCTCATGAGGTTTAACAAAACCAAACACAAAGTGCTGCACTGGAGTCAGGGCATGAATCCAGGCTGAGGGATGGACAGCATTCCTGCCCAGAAGGACTTGGGGGTGCTGTGGGTGAGAGGCAGGACATGCCCCAGCCATGGCACTCACAGCCCAGAGAGCCAAACGTGTCCTGGGCTGCATCCAGAGCCCCGTGGGCAGCAGGGCAGGGAGGGGATTCTGCCCCTCTGCTCTGCTCTGTGAGACCCACCTGGAGCACTGCAGCCAGAGCTGGGGTCCCTGCACAGGAGGGACATGGAACTGTTGGAGAAGGCCCAGAGGAAATGATTGGAGGACTGAAGCACCTCTCCTATGAGGAAAGGCTGAGACAGGTGTCATTGTTCAGTCTGGAGAAGAGAAGGCTTTGTGGAAACCTTACAACTGCCCTTCAGTACTGAAAGGAGGCTTATAAGCAAGATGGGGACAAATTTTTACTATGGCCTATTGCATAAGGGCAAGGAGTGAAGATTTTAAAATAAAAGAACGTAAATTCAGATGAGATATAAGAAGATTTTTATGGTGAGGATGGTAAAATGCTGGAATAGATTACCCAGGAAGATGATGGATACCCCATCCCTGGAAATGTTCAAGGTTGCTCTGAATATCTGGGTCTAGTTAAAGCTGGCCTGGTTTATTGCAGGGAGGATTGGAGGGGATGACCTTTAAAAAACCCTGCCAGGCCAAACTTTTCTATGATTCTGTGCTTCTATAACAGGCAGTCTGAGAAGCTACAGCCTTTCATACAGGTGAAAAAAGTAAGTTTTCACAAATGAAAAGTGACTTGTTGGCAAAGAGAAATACGGCACACCTGTGGAGACAGTTTGCCTGGCTTGTATCAAGTTTTCTAATTGTCTTCTTCTGTGTCATCTGATGTTCTCATAGAAATATTCATTTACTGAAATTTTAGACACCTCAGTGAAGCATCTGAAAAAAAAGGATAGCTACTTCAGGTACCTGTCTAAAATTGTGTTTCTCTTATTATTGCTAGAGGAAATTCTATCATTCTCCTGGGTAAAGGAAGATGATTGAGGGCCTCATGCAAGTGTCAACATTCAGCTAAAATCAGTCTGGGCCTTTGTCAAATCATGTCAATAAATCACAATTAAGCAAATGTGCACTTTTAAGAGATATGATGCAAACACGTGTGCTGTTCATCAAACCTGGTTTTGTCTCCACAGTAATTTTCTGAGGTATGAAATCTCTGTATAGTTGTAATCTGTTATATAGAGAGCTGAGTGAGATTATATATAGTGATTTCCCTTTACTTCATTTCTGCCTTTGCAAATAAGGTGCTTTTAATGTGTGTTGCAGAAGGTCTTCCATCCCTGTTGTGATTGATGGCTAGCAAACTGCTGGGGACAATTCCATTTGGTGGGTAAAAAACACTATCTCATTTATCTTTATATCATATCTGTTGCAAATTAAACTAAAAACATAGAGTTTGCACACTAAAATTGTTACACTGTGGAGCAATGTGCCTATAAAACAGCATGTTAACAAGCACGACATGATAAATGAAATGCAATAAACTTCTGTAATTTCAGATTCTCCCAGAGGCAGATGACGAGGCTATCACCTGTTGAGCTTTGCTTGGTGACAGCATAACAGTATCCCCAAGGAAGTGCTGGCTGGGCTGGATTTACAAGAAGTGAGTGGCTACCAGAGCACACTTCACACATGCTGAATCTGAGATAAGATTCGTAATTCAAGCAACCAAATGCAGAAGCAGAGGTACTGTGCTTGCTGGATTACTGGTGCTCCTGAACTGGAATGTCCTGTTTTCTTCAGCAGATGGCAGCAGCACTGATGCACGATAAAATTTTGATTCCAAAAGCATTTTGTAAAATAAAGCTGCCTTTTTTTTTTCCTCCTTTTTTCCCCCCATACTATCACCATCATAAATGATTGTAACACCTGAGCCTCTACCAATCAGGTGTTCCCCAGCCTCAATAGTGAAGTGATTCACAGGTGTGCAACTTTGCCTAAAAACAAAAAAGAAAACAAACCAAAACTAAAAAAAAAATAATCAAAAATTCAAGGAACGTGAAGCAAAAATCCCCAACTATCTTCCTGATCAAATTTGCTCTGTTTTTCATGGGCCAGCAAATGTTTATTAGCATTAACTCTCTAGCCATACATGCAGATATGTTTTTCCTCATAAGGTATCCCATGGCACTACCCAATAGGTTTTCACCAGCATTATGACTCTCTTCAGGAAGATATCAGCAGACACAGGTTTGGGAATGGGAAAGAAGCAAAGAATGTCTCAAGCATTTATTTGTCATTCATAAAATGAGTCTATTTCCTACCTCACAACAGAACACTATTTTAATTCAAATGTGCATGTTTCAGCGGAGTATTTAAAATATTAAAAATATTAAAATAGTCCCTTCAGTATTCCTGAGTTATTATTTTTGAAGGAGGAGGAGACAAAAAAAGAGAAGTGTAAGGACAATCAGAAGATAATCATAAAATTGAAATCTTAGCTGCAAGAAACCTGGTTTCAAATTCCTGTACTTGGCTCAGCATGGCAAAATGTATCTGCTTCCCTTTCTGTGAGTGCTCTAGCCCCAGGGCCATGAGAATACAGTTGTGTATTCAATCTGGCCCAGTAAATATTTCATTACTTATACATAGAGGTTGAATGCAGGGACTGCATCATTCACCTTAGATGCAGGTGAAAAGAAAAGGGAGGGTCCCCACGTGAAAACTCTGAAAATTAGAATCTTCAATATGTAACTTCTGTATTCCCTAAAAATATCCTTAGGCACTTAGAACCTCGTGAATGTAAAATTTCTGCGCTTTACACTCATCACAAGAAATAAGATAGTAAATCTCTAAACCAAAAATTTAATGTTTCTCAGGGGAAAGCAAAGACAAACATGAACAAGAAAAAACATTTACCAATTTGATGGACAAACTACATGCAATATTATTATTAGTAGTAGTAGTAGTAGTAGTAGTAGTATTAATAATAATAATAATAATAATAATAATAATAATGATAATAATAATAATAATAATATTGAAAATACTCTCTACTAGTATTTACTTGTGTGGCAGACTTGTGGCAGATTTGTGACTGGAGAATTTCCTGTGTAAAAAAACCAACTATTACTCTATTATAACAAAGCTTAAATACCCACCAAGATTTGGGTACAACGCAAGTGCTTTTGTCTTTCTTTGATATACTTCACATGACTGATTTGTGTTTAAGCTCACTTTCCAAGTCTACAGTAACAAAAACTTTTAAAAAAATTTGTGTTAGGATTGAATCATCATAACTGCTGGCCTAATTGTAAAAAAATAGAGTTACCTTGGTGAAAGCTTATAAATAAATGGTCCCTTCAAGCAACTATAGGTAAGGACAGAAAAAAAAATCATCTTAACATCTCATATTGATTGCTGGGTCAATGCTGTTCTTGAAACTGTAAAATATGAATGAGCAGCCTTTGAACAGCGTAAGATACTAGATGCCTTTGATCAAATCTGGAATGCATTTCTGCACTGCTACCCACTAAAAAGAACAAATAGAGGATAACCCTCAGATGATCAACCCTGGATCCAAAAGCCTTCTTCTGTGTAGCTCAAAAACTAAATATATATTGACCAAATGACAGGTTTCAGAAGATAGGGTTTGTTTGTGAGACATTTAAGGAAGTAAGCAATAGAAAAGGACAAATTTTATTTAGATCATTCTACAGGGACTGATTTGCAATTAATGGCATTAAATAAAACAGGGCAATTTGTAGACTGAACATCAGTTTACATATATTTAATTACAGAGAGGTCTGTCCAACTAGTGAAAGATTCTGTAAGAAAAACAGTAGAAAACACATTGTTTTCAGAAAATTGGATGTGGTAGGATGCTGATGAATAAAATAAGCTTAGAGTATGGTGGATAAAGGAAATACCTAAAGAAAATAGAAATTTTAGTTTTAGATAATATTAAAAATTATTTTCAGCTTAGATAATATTAAAAATAAATAAACAGCAGAGAAAATAAAACAGAAATTGTAGGTGTAGCACCTACCAGCTAAATTTGTATTGTCTTGGGGCTCCATTCGCACTTTTGTTTTTAACTACGTATATTTATTATTATTATTATTGTATATGTTTAACTCTTCTCATTCTGTAACACCATGAAGGCAGAATCAAATACAACCAACCAAGCCATGACTTAATAAAAGTGGTATTACTGACATGAACAGATAATGAAGATACACAGAAGCATAAAGCCTGTGAATTACAGTCTGTGCTCTACATTTCCCAAATGATATAGTTTTTCAAGTGGATTTCCTCAAAGGGAATTGAAAGTATTTTGGAGATTTGTGGTAATTATTCAATGTGGGGTTTTGTTGGTTTTCTCTTGGTTGGCTGGTTTGTTGGTTGGTTGGTTGGTTGGTTGGTAAACTGTCTTTTGTCTTAAACTGTCTTTTATACAGCTCTTTTGGTTTTTTTTTTCTGGTCTTATGCTTAACTTTTCTTTCTTCTGGATTCTGCAGTCCACAACAACAGTTGTCCTTGAGAAGAAGGACTGGAAAAGAGGAGAAGGCTGAAAATGGCTCTTCCATGTCCCAAATCTTCCCCTGGGAGGACCATGCTCCCGATGGGCAGTGTTTCCTTGACTCTGAACATCTTGGATCCACTTGGTGCAATCATATTTTTATACATATTCTCTCACATAATCTACTTCTTTCCATTTGTATCCAGCTAAAATTCAAAAGCTGTACATTAATCTTCCCCAGCCCATTAGCACAAAGAATATAATTTTCTGTGCAGTGACTGTAGAAATTTCTTAGACTTCTTTTGCATATGGCATGCTCAAACCTTAACTAAAACAGTCTGGGTAACAGCCACTTGAACAAAGCACAGAAAGCCTCAGAGTTAAAACATGACCTTCTCAAGTCAGCAGAAGACTGGATGAGACCTGAGATTGTGCACTTACAGTATCTGTAGCCTTACCCTGAGCTAACAATGGGATGCAATATTTTCCTCACTAACTTCCCTTCAACACTAACTATATATATTTCAATACAAGCAGTTAATATATACACAAACAAATGGTGTATGAATTTCTCCAAGATGTCAGAATTTATATGTAACTCACACAATTAGCAATGACAGCATCCCAGAAAGTGAAAGTTAAGAAAAGTGAAGAGCATAAGATCATTAGGAAGGGCATATTGCTGCTATATTTCAAAATTATTTAGGTCCAGTAGTATTTTCTGTCTGTTGCTTACATTACTAAATCTTTTTTGGGAGAGGTCCATCCAAGCTCAGTAATTTATTTTTAGCCAATTTACTTTCCCTTGAGACATCTGAAAGGTGTGGGCAGGGATATCTTCTGCCATTTCAGAAAGGAAGATCAGTTTATTCCCTTTAGAACAAGCATAAGCCAATTCAGTTAAACACATATTGCTATTTGAAACTCCAGAAAATATGATAGAATTAACGTCCACTATATTTTTTCTCATTTGATTGTAAAATTCACAGCAAGAGAATGGCAAAGGACTAGTGGTTGTTTTAAAATCCTTTCCAAAAAGAAATTAGTGCCCAGGAGGTCAGGCAACAGTGTGTCTGTAAGTCAGTTTGTGCCTGTTCCAGTTTTTCCTCAAAGGAGGAAGCCTGGGTTCCTAACTCTGGCATCAAGAATAAGTTAAAGCAATGGTGGCTACTTTGAAAGATCATTGATTTTAAAGACAGATTTTAGTGGAAAAGACTTTTTGATGATTTTGGACAAGAAAAGGGGCTTTATCTGCCTATTATGTTGATGAGAAATATAACCTGCAGTAGAGTTCTAAACCCCATCTTTGCATTTCTATGCTCAAGCAAATTTGCATTCTCCTCTTGGCAAGGCAAGAAACCAGACAGATTGATAGGAAATCAGACTTCCTGGCTTATTGTTAAAGATGTTTTTTTGATTTGTGCAGAACAGCATGAAGACAATACAAGGTAAGTAATGCAACAATACAGGAGAAGGAAATGTAAAAACCTGACTTCGGAGCTCACACAAGATCACTCTCAGCAGATCTTCACACTACATTTTAATTTCCTTAAAACAGTTTTATCATTGGAGGAAAAGAGGAAACAAGAAGAGGACTATTAACAAACCTATAGTCAGAACACTCCTCTCATTTGGTTTTGGTTTTTGATTTTTTTTTCTGTTATTGTTTTTTTGTTGGATTTTTTTTTACATCTGAAAACAATGAGTCTTGTTTTGATTTGATAGCTATTCATTCAAGAGAATGGTAAAAGAGCATCCCAGGAGAATGATCTCTTCAGTCTGAGCTAGACAACTGGTCTCCTACTATAGCCAGCTGTGGGGGATTGGTGCCTATGGAGGGCAATTAAGCACATTTTATGATGGGTGTTTAAGAGGGAGATCTACAGAAAGTGATTCGTCTTAGCTATATTTCTCCATTAACTATGGACAGTCTAAGGGAATAGCTTAAATTGGACACTTAACTTCAAGACAGCTAAAAGTAGGGGTGAGTCCCAGCTCTTGTCACCACACAATATAACCTCTCATCACTCACAATGATTATGTTCATCTGCACACAAGGATTTCTGGGTGACTGTATTGCCCTCTGTTCTGTCATTCTTTCCCCAAAACTTATGTGTTTCAAGGACATGCCCTGCTGAACTCACTAAGACTTTTCAATTCATTGCATTATTGCAGAATTCACAGCTTTTACAAAGCTGTGGATAAAGGGTATTCTGGTCAAACCCCAGTGCTAGATATAAAATTTTGCCTTAAAAGTCACAGCTTTTTATCAAGTGTTCTTAGTATTATTTTCTCTCTCTTTAGTCAATATCAATGTTAAAAGCTTTTGCCCAGAGTATTCAGAAAGAAAATACTCAGTATGAGTGCAGAATTGAGGTTCCCTATTCAGCAAAGGGGGACATAAGAAAATACTTGAAAAATAGTGCAGGTAATAGAGGGCTGTGAACTGCTTAGACTGCAAAACTCTAAATTATTTTTCTTGGCAAGTCTAACCAAAATCTTAGCCAAGAGAGAACATGTACTGATAAAGTCAATGACAAAGCTTGAAACGGAAGCAACTGAAAACACAGAAACAATTACTGCCCAACTGTCTTTGTTTAAGCTGCCATTTACTTATGAGCATTAGGATCTTATGATTTCTGCCAAATTTATATTTTACTGAAGCCGGGAAAACAAGACAAAACAAATCTCTGTTCTTGAATTTGAGACAGCTGGGCTCTAGTGAAGGTGACTCTCGTTTCCCAAGCAAGTAAGAATCAGTGTTCACATAGAAACTGCTTTCATTGTTGGGCTGTTAGGAGTCATGCATTTATTTCCTGAAGGGAGAAGGAAAATAAGATTTGTATAATTACTTAGGGATGTGGATCTATGATTGTGCTACAATGATGAATTGGAAATTAATTTCTTGCCATCAAATCAATTTGTTTATTAGAATGATCCCCAAATTTTTTGCTATACTCAAAGGCATTTGAGACTTAGATTTCCTCAAGGAGTGCTTAAACAACCAGTCTACTGAATGTGTGGAGGATGATGCACTCATAAAATCGTGCAATAATTTAGGTTGAAAGTGACCTCTGGAGGTCATATCTTGTGATACTTGCTCAGAGGTGTTGGGGAGAATCAACTTCAAAGTTAGAGCTTAGACAGGTTTTTAATATAAATTAATATTTTTCCTCTAATTTCACTACTTTAGTAGGAAAACGGCCCAAAATACTCACTAAAGAGAAGTTAAACTATTTCTATTGCTCTCCACTATCTACCAAGCCAGTCCTCTCATCATAAAGGTGTTCTAAACCATTAGGCACAGCCTGTTGTTATAAATCCAGGCTGTTCAGTTCACATTCTTATAACTTCTATTCCTGCACAAGGCTCAAAGATTTGCTTCATAGTCTTCCTAGCGTTACACTAAAAATATTGTTGTGATGAAAATGGATAACATTGTGTAAATGATAAGAATTTATTGGTATTTTAGCTCAAGCCTAGTCTTATCAAAATACAGCAGTTGCTATTATTCCAATGAGATTGACTGATACACTTCCATTTCATAATGAATTTAAGACTGACACACACAAACTTTGCCATTTCTAGCCAATTCCTTAGTGTATACTCAAATATTCTTGTAAAAATCAAACATTTTACTGAATAATGTGAGTTTATGAGGCTGCCAATTAATAAAGTTCTTAATAAAACAGTAAACCACACTGACGACTTTTATTTAATTCTGTGTTTTCTTTTGGAAGCTTTTGTAAGTCTTCTAAGTAGCCTTCTTTCTTCTTTTTCACCACAAAATTTAAATCACTTCAAATTAACTATTAGCTGAAGTTATTCATTAACTTTCCTCAGCACCAATTAACAAAAAGGATTGATGTTTGTTACTTAGTGATTTCAGAGGCTGTCAGAACTTCACCTTGCAAAGTATTACAACAGCTAAGCTGAAATAATTTAGGCAGTTACCACTTGCCAAAAGCCTTTTTAAAATAGGCAAGTCATGCTGAGATTATATCTAGTCAATAAAACCTGAAATATCCCTGAGACCCTGAGTGATCAGGTCATCATGAAGCCTGTTACCTTCTACTAGTCACAGCAGAAATTTTATATATTGGCCTTTATACACAGCTCAGAAGACAATGGGGCCTGGAAAGTTGTAAATCTTGACATTTTTAAAGATTAAACATGCCAGTCTTCACATGTGCATGAGATCTAGTTTTCTCCAGTAAAATTATTTCCTTCTGTATAAATAATATTCATTAATGCAGTAGCCAGAACTTGGCTAGACTCTATTCCCATGTTAGATATTGGAAGTACTGAATCATTTTTTCATACTTGCTTTACTTGCTTAATGAACATAAACTAGAGGAGCAGGATTAAAAAAAACTAAGGGGTGGAGAAAGAAATATTTCTGTCCTTGTTTTGTCGTCAGGGCCTTTAAATCCCCATATCTAGACGTTTTCTCTAATTGCATAGATTATCTACCAGAGCCAATAAATAAACTGAAGCTTTCTCAGTGCTACCTCAGTAACTTAAGTATAAAACTGTTTTTGTCAGAGTGTCTCAAAACTGATGAAAAAAGTCAAAAAACCCGAGATTTTTGAAGGTTTGAATATGTTACAAATAATTTTTCCCTATTCATGCATATATCAAGATTTTTTATTGTTTCTAATTAATACTTTTTATACAATTCAGCCTGTATACTTTTTCTATTCCCTTGTGTTGATGTTGTGGTTGTTGTTCCCCTGACATGCAATTTATTTCTCCTTTTACCAGTTAGATCTTTCAAAGTTCTCTCAGCCTTTAGAAGATTCCCTGTTTTCAGTAATAGAAAGCTGTTATGTGGTTAAAAAGGTTGTCTGAGTCTTCTCAGATTATGCCATCAGTGTGATGAATGCAAGCATCACTAACCAGCTTGTTGAAATCAAAAGCAAACCAAAGCCAGTCTTGCTGAGTGGAGTGTGAAAGGTAGTTGAGCAGAATACAATTCTAAAAGCAAAATATGGTGGTTTTATTTTTAAAATTTTGTTTGGGGTTTTTTGTTTTTGGTTTGTTTGTTTTGTTGTTGTTGTTTGTTTTTTGAGGGTTTTTTATTTGTTTTGTTTTATTTTGTTTATTTTTGTTTTGTTTTGTTTTGCCATTTCACATACCACAACGCTAAATCTGGGGGTTTTTTTAGGAAACACCTATAGATAGGTAAAGTCTTTGAATCATTATCTAGTGTTAAGTGCATTAAAGCCATCCTTATTAGAGACAACCAATTGTCCTGACTAACTCTATTGCAAATCTGAAACAGATCATTCATACTAAGAATTATTTGGATAAGTGTGCATTGGAAAAACTCTCTTCATTACTCTCTTCGTTTATGTCATGCATATTCTCAGAAACTTAACTGAAGTAAGTATAGTTCTAGGTCCAAATTTAAAATGCTTTTTGAATTTGATATAAACATTTTATTTTCACAACATTGTTTAGAAAATCTCATGAGCATATAATTTATTGGTACTATGACAGCTCATTAAGTCTGACTAGAAAACAGTGTTTTCATTTTATGAAAATAAAAAGACTGTTTCAGAATTAGTTTTTGTTCTGGTGCAGGATAAAAATGTTATATGTTTGGTTTCTTAGTGTATAGGCAGAAAAAAAACAACATTGAGATCAATTATCTGTTTTTCCATCTCCCTTCTGCATATCCTGAAATCTTAACTATTATCCAGGTCATTGTGATCCTCTGAGACCTGAATTTAACCTTTGACTTGAGAAAACTTTAGCACTTTTGTCAAAATAATTATTTTCAGAAAAAAAACACAGTTTTAGTAAATATGCAGAGATATATGCAAAATTTCTGAACAGCTATTTAGCTCAGTCTGCAGAACTCGGTAATAGATCTGGGCCACTTAGCTGGACGAATTTTTGCAGGACGAATTTATCCCTACCCTGAGGTTAGGATCTGTATCTGCAAGGGTTTTTCTGATGAAAATACATCTCAATTAGCTAATTTATGATAGTCACAGCAGACACTGAAGCCATGGTCAGAAAAGTGACACAGGGTTTATGGTCCTGGAAAGGTTTTTGCTCCTCTTTAATGGTAGATGAAAACTCTGGAGTTCTGTCAGGGTGTGACTTGGGTTTTGCTAATTTTAATATATTTAATTTCTTTTAGAGATATAATTTGGGAGTAAAGACAAGGCAGGCTTAAACTTAAAAAGGTAGAAGAAGAAATTTATTAATAACACAAAAAAAGGATTCAGAATAAGATTCCTAGATTATTCCCTCCTCCTTTCATTCCACATTTCTTACCAACAGCATACAGAGAACACTTCAGTCAGTTATCCACCCAAATAATCATTTCAGTTCACTTAAGAGAGAAAAGTCCCATTTTTGATTTAGGCATAGGGGGTGTCTTCACTTTCACAATCTACATCCGCCCGGGAAAATATTGTAGATAACGACCCTCCTCCCATTTTCACAGTCCGTCCAGAGCCGTGTTATGGGTTACGATGCACACATGGGGTACTACTTTTAAAGGCAGGCTGCTGAAAAACAAGATTCTCTTAATCTCCTTCTCTATCAAATGTCTCTGTTCATATTCCAGTCCCAAAACAGAGAGCTTAATTTCCCCGAGGCAAAAAAGTCTTCTTCTCAAGCACCCCAAACCTCCCCAAGTATATTTCACAGTTTAAAGGAATTTTAGTGAAGTCACAATCCCCTTAGAACCCCAAAAAAAGGTTTTCAGCTACTTATCAGTGGCAACTTTTCAATCTCTTCCCATCAGGAACTTTATCTTCATTCCACTGACTTCTGTGGACTCCATGCTTTATTCCTTCTCATTCAGGGGAGCTCAGGAGATTGATTATCTTATCCAGGCATTAAAAAGAGTTAAAATTGTATCCAGATCATGAAGAAAACCACATGGGCAGCTGGAGGCCTCTTCTGCCACGTGGAGAGGCGAGCCGAGCCGAGCCGAGCCGGCAGGGACGGGGCCACGTGGCCGGTGTGGCCGGGTCCCCCGCAGAGCCTGGAGCCGGACCAGGGGGCCGGTGCCCTGGCCAGAGGCCACCGCACCACCCCGGGAGCCGGAAGCCAAAAGAGAGCGGCTAACTTGAGCCACTGTGATTTGTGAACGTGAAATAGCTTTTCATTGGTTTCCTGAGCTGTCCATCACCACGTCAGCTCTCTGATTGGTGACAGCAGCTCACAGGGGGAGCTCCCAGAGACGGGAGAGTCCCTCCCACTCCCCAGCCTCATGCTGGGTGAAATTCACCCCTCCCCCCTAGCACATGAAACCACACAAGTTCCATGAACAAAGCAGGGCAACATGGTAGGTTTACATTTGTTGTTAGGAAGAAATTATCCTCTGTGAGGGTGGTGAGGCCCTGGCACAGGTTATCCAGACAAATTGTTGTGTCACATCCCTGGGAGTGTCCAAGGCCAGGTTGGACAAGACTTGAAGCAACTTAGGCTGGTGCAAAGTGTCCCTGCCTATGGCATGCTCTTTAAGATGCTTTACAACCCAAATGATTCCATGACTCTGAATCTCTGAAGACAATGATTTCTATCTTCAGACTTCTCTTAAAATCAGGTTGACAATTTTTACTTTTGAGTCAATACAAACGTATCACAGAAGGAGTTAATTTTATTGTTCCTATAATCCTCTTACTCCTTCTAAAAAGACCCAAGATGTTAATGATCACATGTACCAGAAATTACTCAAGAATTTCTGAGTATGTTCAGTCTGGCTTCACTAAAAGAGCCAAGAGGGATCAGTTTTCCAGGCTGGTTACCACATCCATAATGCTACTTAAGCAATAGAAAACTGCATCTGTTGTTCTTAAAAATGAAAATTAAAAAAACAACAACAAAACAACCAAAAAAAAAAAAAAGGAAAAAAAAACCAAAACCAAAAACAAAAAAAAAAACCCCACCAAATTAGAGAAATCTTATATTCCTCTAATGAGGCATGTTGTCTTCGTTAGCATTCCTTTGAGGTATTATACAAAACAAACTGAACAAGCCCATTTTGCACAAATAACTAGTTTTGTCTGCAATCAAGTATCTTGCTTTAAGTCTTTGTACAGTTCACCACTTTCCCTATTAGTTTTAGCTGACTTCACACTGTGTGTATAGTTAAATGGTAGTGTCAAATGCAATGCTGTGGCATTTTGTCTGCACATGACACTAGAAATAACTCTATGCTAATATTAACCTAGGCATTGAAATTTATCACACAGCTTAACCAGGGTTTTTTTTTTTCAAGGTAACTTTCCTACAACCCACATAACTGTCTTCCAAATACCTTGATTCACTATAATATAGGTAACCATATAAGTTTTTCATCGTTTCACTGGTTTCAATATTAAAAAAAAAAAAATCAAAGAGGAATTTTTAAAAATAGGTATGCTAAAATTTTTCATTTCTACCTTAAAAAAATACAAAATTTCTATACATACTGCATAAAGATGACTGTAGAAAGGAAGGAAACTGCTCTAGAAAGGAAGGAAACTCTCACAGAAGAATGGACATTTAGAGCATCTTGCAAAGCCAGTGTCTTCACAACTTAGTCATTAAATAAATTTAATCAAAGATTTGTTCTTTTTAATAAAATTATTATAGCAGTTTTGTAAATAATGAAAGCAAAGCAGGGGTAAACAAGGTGAAATTAGGTGAAATATTCTAAGTCACACCCAGAGCTCTCCTGTGGTAACAAGCCTTTTAACTTCAAGTTGTCTGACTCAGGTTTTCTCCTTTCTTCGTGAAACTTTGATCTCCAGATGTAAAATCGTGCAACAAATTAAGGAACAACTGAGGCATAAAACCAAACAACACATGTTTATTTAAAAATATTTTATCATCATTTTTGCCCCCCTTGAGGAGAGCAATACTCAAAAATTTTCAAGTTACTGTGAAGGGTGAAATGAAACAACAGAATTCAAACACTGGCAAATATCCATTTGGCACTTTAATAGATCTAATATTACTACCTGAGCAAAAAAGAACCTCAGGGACTCCTTTCTGCTTTCACTTATGTCAGTAAATCTAGAGTAACTTCACTACAAATGCTTTAGTCAATAGTTATTCCTGATTTACACTTATGAAGCTGAGAGAAAATGGAGCTTTAATTGATCAGCAAAACCTGTCTCAGTGTAGATTTTTCTCCAGCACTCATCTTACTGTAGTAATTTCAAGAAAAATAAATAATAAGATTCAAACACCGCAGTAAGCCGTTAAGGATATTATATATCAAATAAGCCCCAAAAAGCCTGGAGAATTGCAAACAGAAGTGTTGCCTTACAGGTCTCATTCCTTATGTAGATTTAAATAATTCAATTGTTGAATAAATCTTCTATATTCTATTTATTCAAGAATTTTCAACTTTCATTTCCCAGCAGCCATGCCAAGAGTCATAAGAAAAAAAGGATCTTTTTTGATCATTGACAACTGTGATGTGAAAACAAGTTGCATAGCAAAGTTTCTGCATATTGTATAGCAAAGGGATAGATAATGGCATTCTGCCTAAAACTATCCTCAGCAAGAGAGGGACTGGAAAAAAAAGAAAAAAAAGTTACTTCCCTAGGCTTAAATAATTCATTGTTTGAATCACTGAATACATCTCAGATTTTGTCATGCATTCACAGCTTTCCTGTGATACTTTTCCTGACAATAAAATTTAAAACCAAATCAAACAAAAACATACCTAGACTTCCCTTAAAGAGGCAAGAGTTTGATAAGGAACCCTTTGTAGTTTCAGAAAACTTACATCATATTGAAGATGCTGTGTTCATAGCAGTAACTTTTATGGTAGTTGAAATAGTTTTTATGTATTTTAAACAACTTTTCATTCTTTTATCTGGAGTTCTTCAATCAAATAGGAGCTACAGGGAATTCAGAAAAGCTTTTTTCACTTTCCATGTCCTCCTGAAATCCAAGTGAAGGGATTATAATGTTTTCAAATTCTACTGTGTGACAAAAGTAGGCACGGTACTGACAAGGGTTGAACTGACCCTCATTCCCTTTAGTGCTTTGTGCACAGTTGACTCTGTGGTTTGATTGGAGAAACACAGCAAATCAAGTTTGTTGCATTTTCATTTTCTAAGGCAATAATTGCCTTGATAATTTGTCATCCCATTGCCACAGAATCTGAACATTCAGAGCTCTTTCTAAGATTAATTGATTATGCATAGGTAAATGAAGACATGATATTCTGCAAATGCAGCCTGCTCTGGGGCAGAAATTAGATAATAAAGAAGAGAACACAAAGAATCTTTTACCAGCCTTCTCAGCAGACATTGTGTTGGTTGTGAGATTTGTTTAGAAATAACATACAGCCTGGGAGCACATACTTGCATGAGGCAATTCCACAGTCACAAAGTTTTGTCTCTTCACTTGTCTCACAGCTGTTTGTCCTGCCTTGTCCTCCCAACATTCAGCAAAATTTATCAAGAAGATTTTTTGGACCAAGCTGCCAACCTGATAAGACAGAATGACAGTGTGTCAGATTGGTAGGGACATGTCACAGTGTGACTTTAGTTTTGCCAATTTTAATATATTTAATTTCTTTCAGAGATAGGATCTGGGAGTAAAGACAAGGCAGGCTCAAAACTTAAAAAGTTAGAAGAAGAAATTTATTAATAACACAAAAAAAGGATTCAGGAATAAGATTCCTAGATTATTCCCTCCTCCTTTCATTCCACATTCCTTAACATCATACAGAAAACACTTCAGTCAGTTATCCACCCAAATAATCATTTCAGTTCACTTAAGAGAGAAAAGTTCCTTTTTCAGGTATGGTTTATGGCTTCATAATCTACATCCACCTGGGAAAAAAATTGCAGATTATGACTCTCCTCCCATTTTTCACAGTCCTTCCAGAGCCTGTGCTATGGGTTATGTTACACAATTGGGATACTACTTTTAAAGGCAGGCTGCTGAAAAAACCAAAATTCTCTTCATCTCCTCTCTATCAAATGTCTCTGTTCATATTCTAGTCCCAAAACAGAAAGCTCAATTTCCCCGAGGCAAAAAGCCTTCTTCTCAAGCACCCCAAACCTCCCCAAGTATATTTCACAGTTTAAAGGAATTTTAGTGAAGTCACAATCCCCTTAGAACCCCAAAAAAAGGTTTTCAGCTACTTATCAGTGGCAACTTTTCAATCTCTTCCCATCAGGAACTTTATCTTCATTCCACTGACTTCTGTGGACTCCATGCTCTATTTTCTTCTCATCCAGGGGAGCTCAGGAGATTGATTATCTTATCCAGGCATTAAAAAGAGTTAAAATGGTATCCAGATCATGAAGAAAGCCACATGGGCAGCTGGAGGCCTCTTCTGCTACGTGGAAGAGGCGAGCCAAGCTGAGCCGGGACCATGCGGCCGGTGCCAGAGCCATGCGGTTGGGAGGGGCCGGGGTCGGGACCATGCGGCTGGGCCTGGGCCCCCACCAAACCGGGGCCGGGGTGCCGGGCCGGGTCCCCCCCACAAAGCCAGTGCCAGGCTGGGGTGCCGGGCCAGGGCCCCACCGAGCCCGGAGCCGGACCGGGGGGCCGGTGCCCCGGCCAGAGGCCACCGCACCTCCCGGGAGCCGGAAGCCGAAAGAGAGCAGTTAACTTAATCCAATGTGATTTGTGAAAGCGAAACAACCTTCAATTGGTTTCCTGAGCTGTCAATCACCAAACCAGCTCTCTGATTGGTGCCCGCAGCTCACAGGGGAAGCTCCCAGAGATGGGACAGCCCCTCCTACCCCCCGGCCTCATGCGGCTTCCCTCAGGCGAATCCACCCCTCCCCTCTGTGAAACCAACACAGGACCACAAGGGAATTATCTGGCCCAACTCTCCTGCTCAGACAGGGTCACCCCAGAGCACTTTGTCCAGGGCTGTGTCTGTCACTGTCCGAGGTTTCTCCTTAAACCTGAGATCACCTCAGGAGGACATGCAGGTGGCTTAAATCCTGGGTTTTCCCAAAGCTGCTGAAGAGAGATTGCAGGAGACTGGTTTTCGAAGGCTTCAAGTTTTTTTTATTGTTTCTTGTCTCAGGAACTCTTTGTCCGGCTAACAGCGGTCTTCTCTGCCAGGGCATCCAGGATGGAATCTGCCTGGTGAAGGCAGGGCTTATCTTATTAGTCTAAATTACGTGCTAAATGTTTATAACAATTTTCCAATACAATACAGTCTTGTTAAACAGTCCCGCTCTGACCCCATCCAATCTAAAAGTGCCAGCATGTCACCTAGCATGCATGACACAGAGAAGAAGGAGGAAGAGGTATCCACATCCCTCAATTTCTCCATCTTGGCCACGTGTCCCTTATCACAAACATTCCCAAAAGTCTATTTATCTACGTTCTAACAACCTAATTTACACTTTACTAATTTTGGTGGCTTGTTTCCATTCCCTCTGTGTTGGTTTGAATTCGGTGTCTGAGACACCTGGGTCTCACTCAGGGGTCTTTGAGACCCTCACCAGGGGGTTTTTGAGACCCCCAAGGAGGCCAGAGGACTACTCTGGACTCCCACAGTGTCCAGACAGTTCTGTAATATCTCCAGTGAGGATTGCTAGCTAGTAAAACCTACTTTTACCTGAGTCCCTTACTCCCCTGGAGTATTTGAATGGCAAGATAGACATGACTTCCTGGGAAAAAGAAGAGCCTGTTGGGAGGTGAAGGAATAGCAATAACTAATTTCCTGGAAACATCAGAGCTTTAGCTGAGTTCATGTCACGTTACCTGATTCTGTCTTGTAAGGGAAATAGTTCTCCAAAAATTTTATCCTCTGATAAGAATGAAATAAATGCTTTATACCCTATTATGGGGAAGAATTTTTTTCATGCAAGGGATATGTTTGCATTAATAGGGAAAAAGGTGAGGCAAGGCAAGTGTGTATCCTTCATCCCAGAACACCACCAGCATATGGTTATAAGCAATATAAGCATAAAAGGCTTGGCATCTCGAGTTGGCATAGGGTTGTACAGCACAGACATATCTAAAAATGGCAGCTTGCTAAAGTCTTTTGTCCAATACCTTCCTGCCACTTCTCAGCTGATTTAAAATCAGACCAGAGCTAGGAATGGTTCTGTTTGTATATTACTATTTTCTGAACTGTCACAGATCCATCATATGGCTGGGCATGGTGTAAGGGTTGTGTATCTGCAAACTCTTAAAGCAGTATTAAAATTAATTTCTTCAAATGTTAGGTCTCCAAAGTTTTTATTCTCATTTTAGCAATAATTAAGGGATTTTAACCCCGCCAAGATTTGGAACTTCAATTATAAAATAATAAAAAAAGGACACTTAAAAAAACTCACAAGAAAAAGGAAAATATTAGTAATAAAAAAGTAAACCGAAGTGGCATTTCTTGTTAATCATGACTTAATATTTTTCTGTTTCATTAAGTTCAAAATTTGTTGGTTTTCCTCAGTAAATTTCTGAAGGATAGATTTTCATATGAAACATTATTATTAGCATTCATTTGGATCAAAAAGTAAGCTTTGACAGTGTCTGAAAACACTTGATTTTCTTCATCACTCTACATTGTGTTTCATCATCACAGCAAACACTGGACCATATATTCCTGGCTAACTTATATAAAATACTACTGATGAAAACAATATATCTTATAGTAAAACCTAACAGTTGGAAAAAATATCCAAACAGCCTAGTACTGAAGAAGAGATGTGGGAATCACAGGTAACCTAAAAAGACTTCAGAGTTCACTGGGACATTGTCTGCAGAAGCTAAGTAATGAGGACATTTGCAAAAGGAAAATTTGGTAACCAAAAAAGAGATACAGAAACAGAAACATGACTGAAGTTTCTTTACTCCTTTCTTTCAGAAAACATGTCCTAAAATAACTTTAAAGATGAAAAATAGGAGAGCTTACACCCATGCATGCATAGAAGGGTATATTCAAGGAGGCTTTCTCTGTCTATTGAAGCCTTATTTTTGACTTTAGTTGTTTGAAGTTTCCATTCAGGAATGTTCTGTCTCTATATTTTTTTTCTCTCTCAAGAGTTTGCAAAAGAAAAGGGGAAAAAGAAGCTCTGCTGTGCTCATACATTTTTTCCTATTTCTTGAGTTAGCTCAGGGTGGGAGGTGGAGTTTGCTCTTCCTTTCATTAGTTGCTTTGAGATTCACATCTTTTGTTCTTCCAACTCTCTTATTTGAAATTCTTTTCTTTAAGTCAGCAGGGAGCAAGGGTTGATGAGCCCCAGCCTCAGCTACAGCCTTGGGGCAAAGAGTCTTCTTTTTGAATAATAGTCTTACGGTTTTGTTGTATTTTATTTTTCCCTGAAATATATCTTGGATATGTTGATTTGTAAAAGGCTCTTCTGAGGCTTGCATTCGTCCCCTTTTCTTTATAGTCTTCTGACTTTTTTGTTTTTCTCTTACTATGTTATAAGTTTACACAATGCTTATACTTCTTTTTTTTTTTTTTTTCTAAAATATTCATCTTATGTTTTTTTCCTTTTTTTTTTTTTTTCCTTTTTTTTTTTTTTTTCCTATTATGGCTTTGATAGATATATGCTTCCATTCTGTGTTTTACTTTTTATAAACTGATGCAAGATCAGAGCAAACATTTGCCACCTGTCTTCCTAGATATTTAGTGAGAACAAGCATTGAATATCATGGTGCATTCAGTTTCCATACATAAAGGATTTTTACTGGGACATTACATGCCACATTTCATTGTTTAAACCAGCACTTAGAAAGATGAATACCATGTAGGTCTGGGAATTTTGTTTAGAGACAAGAGGTAAAATTTTCTGCAATGTTTTTGATTTATTCCTAGTTTTCATGTTTCCTTCTCTATAACCAAGTGCTTAAAGCACTTACTTAAGAATCATCCTTCCTGAGCCTGAATGAGTCCTTCTGTTACCCAAGGACAGCCCTATCCCCTAAATATACCTAAATTCGTGACTCTTGTTGAGGCATTCCTGGCTACACACTGGCTCATCAATATTCATAGAAAGAGAGCATGAAAAAGAAAACATAATTTGGAAGCCTAATGCCTCTGATACTCCACTGAGAGAAAGGTGGTCTGTGTTCTAATCCTTGTTTCCCTTATTTATCTCTTAAATTACCAGTCAAAAGGGAAATCTGTGGTTTTTTTCATTTCATGCTGGTGCTGCCTTTTCACTGTAGTATAACATTTCAGACTTCACAGGCAGCACATTCATTCCACACAATCCCATGAAGTTCTTTGTGTCCGAGAGCGTGCACTAAACAGTGTCTGACATTCCTTTCTTGTGAGAAGCAAGGCCCTTCTCTTGATTGGGAAAATTATCCCTTTCGAAAATGCTGCATTCAGTCCCAGTTAATCACACAGTTTGGTTTACTTACTTGAATTTGCTTCATTTTGCTTCGGTCAGTAGAATTGTTTGGAACTTGACATTAGCCATTCTGGGAAGCATGTGTGACATTTTGCTATAGAGGCTGTTTTTTACTACACATATCGATTCTTAAATGTTCCCCAACCAGTGTTAAAGATGCTGAAAGCACCCATAGTCACTGTTTGATTAATTTGTACATGTTTCTCTTTTCATTTTAATGTATGTTCCCCATCCCTTGGGAAATGTCTGTGGCATATTCCTCATGACCTCTTAGTCTTTAACACAGATATTTGGAATAAATACATTCAAAGCCTTTTACCCTAATGTAAATGGACACATCTTGCTCCCTCCCACTTGTGGCCTGGGGTAGGGGGGCACAAGCTCTGTATACTTTTATGTGTAAAATTCATTTCATTAATAGTAGAAAGCAATATCTTCATAACAGCATCTGTAAGCATCATCTTTCCAGCTGTAGCAGAAGTGAGTCTCCAGATTTTGTTAACGATGCAATTCAGGTTTCAAGACAATTAAATTGCTGATGATGGTTTTACTATTTTATTTCTTATTATTACTATTATTTTGATTCTCTGTTTCGTGTTTCTGCTTCTTTGAAAAGTCTTGTCCCTATCATCCCAAAAAGAAACTTATGTGCACTACAAGAATTTTGTACTTAGAAGGAAGTGTAGAAAGGGTTTCAGTGTACAGTATGCCATCAAAAATGTTCATAGCACTTTTCAAAATTAGAGGAAAATCAGTAGCACAGACAAAGAAGACATGACAATACTATATGAGAAATTGCTGAGACAGTCAAACTGAAATATTTTACAAAAATATGTCATTCTAAAGACCTTCAGACAGGGAGAAGACATCATAGTGTATTCATAATCATAGTTTTCATAATGTTAGTTTTCATCATAGTATTCATAGTCTTAAATTGCCTAATTCTGAAAAAAATATATTTTAATTCACCTATTGAATTCATTGTCTATTATATTAATGGTAATTACTACAATAATTTAACATCATACATTAATTATTATACGCACTCAGTCTAAAATTTTCTACCTGTTTTTGGTTATACTTCTATGATGCTTCTAAATACAATTCATCGCTCAATGTGAAACCTCAACATTTTGACCCTTTTGTCTTAAAAAGAATTGATAGTGTTGACAGCACAAATTTCAAATATCAACTTCTCTTTCTTCTTTATGTCTTGATTTGAAACCTAAATCCATGTTAAAACACCTCAAGTTTCTGTAAAATAGATATAATTTTCTGAACATCACAAAGGCTGAACAGTTCACAAGGAATTTTAATGTATGCACTCTTCCCAGAAATTGTTGGAACAAAATCTGATGTTTTTATTAAAAATATACTTAATTTCAGCTCCAATATGGAATTTGTGGCTTGTGTGCCATAGAAGAGAAAATTCTCAAGCTGGAAAACTACAAAATGATCTTTGGAGGTGTTATGGGGCGTGTGTTTTTTTGTTTGGTTTTTTTGGGTTCTTTTGGTTTGTTTGTTTGCTTGTTTTTAATTTAGTGGGGTGCTGTTCATAAGAATCTCAATACAAACCATCTGACCCTTCCTCTAGTTTCTGACTTGGTTGCAGATGCCAATGGAAAAATTTTGACATATGCTGAAAGTATGAAGTTATTTGTTCCTTGCTATATGTTCACTTTCCAGTCATCAGTGAGGTTGGGACTTCCTGAACCACAGATTGTGTGCACTGTGTTGTTAACAACATCTTGGGTCAGATCTTCCCTGTTCATATGGACAGGAATTTTTAAAAGGCAGCTTGCAAGCTGTTCCACCTAACAATTTATCTTGTAGGTACAGTCCTGTTTGGTCCTTATGAGGCTCTCATAATTAATTTATGAACATCTACTTTATTCTATGTTAAATAGATTCTTCCTCATTACTTAGGTGTAGTTGGCAACTTCTAATCATGCATTAAGATCATCTGGTGTAAATATAGCCATCTGGAAGCTAAGCATCCAGTTTCAAATAGTCATCTAGGTTCTTTCTTAAAGAGACATTAAGCTGTTCCCAAGGACAATTTAGTCTGCTACAAAATAAATGACTGGTTGTTGAAATGAATTTCTCTCCATATATGGCTCCTTTGGGTTGAATTGGGAGCCCAGATTAAATAATTTAGATGCCCTGTTTTCATATGGCTGTCTCTGAGATGGATCTCACCTATATTAACAAGGACAGTTTATGTTGTGCAACACTTTTCTGTCCCCACTTCACTAATGTGACCTTGGTGACCCATGTCCATGGGCACCCTGCCTTGCTGCTATGGTTTTACCAGAGACTAAAGCTGTGCTAATGAATGAAATCAGAAGTGAAACACTTCCTAGTCCAGCTCAGCTTGGACTCAAGAACATTCCTGTATCTCTCAAAACCAATCATCTGCCTCCACACTACCTATAAGCCCAAAATTATATTAACCCCAGACTGTGTCAGAAGGAAATCTGACAGAGTAGTAGATGGACTAGGCTTAATCTAACCTGATTATTTAATAGCATAGGTGATTGCAGAATGGATTTTTCATTGTGCCATGGCCTGATTAGTCACAGAATCACAGAATCATTTAGGTTTGAATAGACCTCTGAGTCCAACCTTTGTCTGAAATCGCCACGCCAATTAGACCATAACAATAATTGCAACATGCAGTCACTTATTGAACAATTCCAGGGATCTTGACTCCACCTTCCTGGGCAGCCCATTCCAATGCTTGCCAACACTTCTGTGACTAAATTCTTCCTGATATCTAACATGAGCCTACCCTGGCATAGCCTGAGGTTATGTTCTCTCATACTGTCACTTTTTCCAGAAAATAGGCTAGTTTCACCTCCTCTCAGGGATTTGTAGAGAGCAATGTGTCCCTTGAGTCTGCTTTACCCCAAACTGCGTCCCCCCAGCTCCGTCATCCAGTCCTAATACGACTTATTCTGCAGACCCTTCTCTTCCACTCTATTGCCCTTCTCTGGACACGCTCCAGCAACCAAATACTTCTGTTGTGAAGAGAGGGAGAAGTGAACACAGCACTTGAGGTGTGGCCCCACCAGTGCCCCAGCCCAGGGGGATGGGCACTGCCCCGGTCCTGCTGGCCACACCATTGCTGACACAAGCCCGGTGCCATTGGCCTTCTTGGCCACCTGGGCACACTCCAGCTCATGTCCAGCCACTGAAAACCAGCACCTCCAGGTCCTTTCCCTCTCAGCAGCTTTCCAGCCACTCTGTCCCAGCCTGAAGCTGCAGGAGGTTGTTGTGACTCAAGGGCAGGACCTGGCACTTGGCCCTGTTGAACCTCATACCATTGGCCTCAGCCCATGGATCCAGCCTGTGCAGATCCCTCTGCAGAGCCTTCCTGCCCTCCAGCACGTCTGCACTCCCACCCAATATCTCACGTGTGCAATAGTTGTTGTCTCTCTGGCATGGGTTTGTTGGGTGCTCTTGTGCAAAGTTATGCAACATTTTTAAAATTCTTCAGTGTACTAGAGAAAACTCTGGTTCTTCTGACTATTGTGATTGTCACAAGAAAGTCAGCAATGGTAGGGAGATTTCACCTTGTGACCACTTCTCACCACGTTGTTTCCAATCCCTGCAATTTCCAATCCTCTTTCCAATCTGCCTTGTGCTCCTTCCAGAGGTTTACCTCACTTGCCCCTTGTAATTAGCCTTAAACTCTCTAGCTACTTTGCAAGACTTAAAAAAGGGAAACCCCTGTTTAATATAATTTTTGTGAGTTCTCTAATCCTGAACAAAATGTTGAAACTTTATTCAAAACATTATTCAACACTATTAATTGAAAAAGGATTTTACAGAGAAGCTAATAAATAAATTATAAATAATTGACAAATAAATAAAAAAAAATAAAAAGCAGCAGTTTGCACACAGGCTGATTTGAGAATAATAGGATTTAGTTGGGGTTGGATTTGATTTTTGGGGTTTTTTTCCCCTTCTATTTAGGCCATTTACCTTAACTACCACAATTTTTTTTATTAATACTTAGTTTTCCGGAGCTACCTGGAATTACAGGATTTAAACTAATTTGTTTGTAGGACAGAAGCCTGCATCTAGTGAGAGGGTGATGTGTTTTCACTTGTTAAAATGGGTTCAAGGTATCGCTAAAGATGTGTGGATGTGTGGAGATTCTTTGTTCTGAGAATAGAGTCCCTACATGTCTCAGTAAAAGTTTTAATTTTTGTTTTACAGATTCTGTCATCCTATCCCTACATTCTTCCTCAAGGCAAATTTTTTTCACTCATAGCTTGTTGCTTTGTACCTTTTTTTTTTTATTTATTTTTTTTTTTTTTACTTTTCCTTCTAACTCATCTTTTATGAAACAACAGACTACTCTCCCAAGAATATATGAAAGAAAGAGGACTCATGGATCAGAAGCACACCCTTGAGTTTCTACAATAGAGTTCGTTAGGAAACCAGAGTAATTTGGTTAGATGGCCCAGAAGAGGGAATATTCAAGCTTTAAATAAATACACAATAAAAATAGCACACTGTTACTATAGGGTTACTGGACTGTAGCAGTAAATGAACTGAATAAAATTTTATGGCTTCTTAACATGCTGAGGTTTTGCAGTGTCGTCCATCTTGTAGCCTAACAACATTTCCCAGCCTGCTATCAGCGAAACTAATAGTGCGAATGGAAATTTTATGAAAAATGGGAAATCTACGTTGGTTTTATATTGTGTCACTAGAATGAATAAAGACCATATTTTGGCATTAATAGCTAATGGTAGAAAGTGTGGAGGGAGGGAGAAAGAAAGAAAGAATGGCTACATTTTCAGCTTTTGAATTGATGTTTTTTAAAGAGTTGGCTGTAATTATGATACTTGAATGTGATTATCATTAAGCTGATAAATTATTTAGTAAGAAGGTGAACAATGTGAAGAGATCATTGATGTATTCAAGCTTCTTAGTTGTATTCCATAACTCTCCTTGTGACTCCCAGACTGCTGTATTAATCACATGGATACCACAGATATGTTCTGTTATTATCTTTCACTGCAAGGTCAAGGTTTTGTACTAACATATCGTATGGGAAGGTGTAGGTGGGGGAGAAGAAACCTCAAAATTATTAATCATACTGCAGAGCAATGATAACAGTGTTCTTTGCTGACTTAAAATGGATTCCTTAATGCCCCTCAAGCCAAGATGTCATAATGACCTCGCTATCAGACCCCCTTAGACAGCACAGATAACATGTAAATTGGATGCACAGGAAGCAGCAGGTAGAGCAGCAGCGGAGCAGCACTCACTCGACTTCTGCTGCTGAGCAGCCACGAGCACAGCAGCACAAGTGTGGGAATATGCTTCCAAAGGAGAGCTCTGGATGGACATTGCATAAGGAAAAAAAAAGGGAAAAACCAACTTATTGAATAATAAAGAGCAAATATGAGGGTGGTTTGTCTTTTTTCTTCTTTTTTTTAAGAAAACCAGACTCATTTCCCTTTTCAGGTAGTGACAACGTCCTGAGTGAGCAGCACAAGATTACCCTTTGATAATATATAACCATGCTACTAGTGAGTAACACATCCGTAGCTGCTAAAACACTGTATCTTCCAAAAATAACCCCAAATCTCCTTTAAATCAGCTGCTAAATACTCTTGTGAGCTTTACTGTAATTTGTTTTTCCTAAAGGTTTTGTCCCTGTAGTTAATTCTGACTGTTTCTTTAATAAAATAATTTGCCAAATAGTTTGAATAAATCAGATAATTAATTTTAAAGGAAAAGAAATACCACTAGATATTAATAAAAAGACCAATGTCTTAAGATCCCAAGGGTTGATTTGTTATATTTATATATATATGACATCAACTTTAAATGTTGATAGATAGGAATAGTACCAATTTGCATCATGGCAATCAAAAGTCTGATATTTTCTAAACTTTATTGTACAACTTAAAAGGAATTCAAGGGGCTTTTATCAGTCCTTTATTAGTTTGCATTCTAACCAAGTAATCTAAATAGTCGTACCAATTTCCTTTGTACTGAAAAGACAGAGAGAAATAAAGACAGAGGAGGATAAGAAGGAGAAAGATCATAAGAATGGAAGAGAAAGAGGAAGAAAGAGGGAAGGAGAAATGCAGAAAGAATAAAGCAGATAATTCCAGAGCCTGACTATTTTGCTTCATGCATCAATCACTGATTTTGTACAGACTAGGTGTTTCTCTCACTAGTACTTGTGAAGGAAATATGCATAACTACCTATTAGTAAACAGATTATTAAATCAATTAAAATAAATCCCATCTTTAGTGATTTACTGTTGAACTCATCCTGCATCAAATGGTCTCAGCCATGACTAGTTGTGAAAATTTTACCCTATCCAGAAAATATCTCAATAGCTTGTATGTGTTTTTGAAGAAACTCTACTTTTACTGGAATATATTCAATAGATACTTTAAAATAAAACCTCTCAAGACCAATTTGATCTTCAAATATTTTCTGTAGTCTAGCAAACAAGACTAGTATTTTAGGCTCTTGTTCACTGCAATATTTCAAAATCTGAATGATGAAGCTTGGGAGATTTTTTTCCCCATAATTTTGCTAAATCTCTTTGTGATAAAACTTGAAAAATGCAGAGAAACATTGCAAAATTATTTTAATATTTATTTCCTCCATTAAGGCTGGAAGTGTTATTCATATTAAAATCTTAATATTATCTCTTTTTTCCTTTCCTCCCAGAAAATCAGTTCAACATTTTCCTTTTTATTTCTCATGGGGTTTATTTTTTTGGTTTTTTTTACTTTTTTGACTTTTACGACTTTTTATACTTCAGATATTGGCAGTATAATATAAGTAAAAACCATACACAATTTAAGGTAAATTTAAAAGATTTTTTATTATTCTCATGACTTTCATGCAGTATAACAGGCACATAGACCTTGTTTTGGCCCGAGGAAAAAGAATGACTTAGTTTTGAAGAAAACAAAAGCTATTTTCCATATCACCAAAGCTTATGCATAAAAGGTTAAAATATCATATGCAGTGTATGTCAGGGAGTTGCTAGGAAAGATAGAAGCACAGCAAAATAATTTATTCAGTTGAATTGCAATATTTGTGGCAATTTTCTTATGCCATTCTTATGCAGCCACATTCAAAGGCTTTTATTTATCACTAGTAAAATAGTGCCTACTTGAGCTTAATTAATTAGCTGCAGTTATTTATAAAACACACAATCTGCCTGTTTCTTTGTCTATTTGTGCCTGGTCTGCTTCTTTGTTTATATGAGCAGAACTAAAACATAGTTTAGAAATTCTTGATCCTGCTGTAGTTCAGGCAGAGGGACTTTATGATCCCCTCTGGAGTGATTTATGAAAATCTATGAATCCTGTTCTGGACTCTTATTAGGACTAGTGACCTAGAAGATGTAACTTTACACAAATCAGGTCTTCTGCCTTTCTTCAGCATTTCACATTTTGCTGGTGGTCTGTAAATAGCACCTCAGTTTTGTGAGGCTGTCTGAATGAAATGCACATCTCAAAAATGGAAAGCATTTTTGGCATAGTAGTGAAGAGAATAGGAAAAAAATTATATATAGTAAGGGGTTAAATTTGCAAAGGGAAAAACAGTCTTTGTGTCATGCCAGCAGCTGTGAACAAAATTAATTTGCCTCTCAAATATAGCCCCTAGGGAAGATCCCAGGAGTGTTATGTGAAATAGAAGGTTGTAAATGTCCCGGAGACCTTATTGCAATTTTAGGGCTTGTTCAAAATCAGAAGTGAAAACTAAATAGTGCTAAAAAGAAAATGAAACAATAAAATAAAAATGTTTGAACTCCCATATTAGATTGTGTTTAGGAGACAAAAGTCAGACATAACCAAGTATTCTTCCTCCTGCTTCAATTTTGAGCTCAACTCTCCTCTGAGTTTTCCTCCATTCTCCACTCTCCTGTTAAACTCAGTTTGCTTTTTTGCTTTTTTTTTTTTTTTCACCTTTTCTACTTTAGATGCTATCTTCTCGTTTCTCTTTCTTCACTCTGCTTAATTCACCAAAGCAGCTGTGCCTGCTTGATCTGATTGACTTTAACAGGCTTTCTCAGGAGCTGTAAGTAAAGTCTGTGGTCTCTGTCCCCTTGCTCCTCTCTCAGCCATGTACTTTCTTATTAACTTTTAAACACTCCAAATCTCCACGGTAGTGAACCCCCCTGACTCTTTCTGACACAGATGGGAGTTGAAGACCACTGACATTTCATAGGAGATGCTCAGCATTTCACCATATTGATACATAAACGCCTGATGGGTCAGATCCAAAGTCTCCTGAAGTCAATGGAAAAATCTCTCATTGACTCAAGCAAGCTTTGGATCAAATCCTATTTGTTTATCTGCCCTTCTGTGTTAACCTTCTATGTTTCTCATCTTTCCCTATCAATACCCCTTGCTGGAGGCAATCTTGGCAGGACTAAAAACATGGTGAAAATTAATAAGGTAACCACATTATTCAAAGCATTAAGGAAAAAAAAAAAAAGTTTGCTTGACTTTACTTCAAACGAGCAAAAGTCTGATACCAGAGTAGCATTTAGATTATTAGATTTGGTGCACTGGATTTTTTTGCTTCTTCGGCCTCTTACTGAGAAATTAATTTGTGAAATTTTATGTAACTGTAGAGAATTAATATAATCCAAAAGAGAATGGAAAAATGTTCAGAGGGAAGGAAGAAGCAGAAATGGTGGGAAAAACCCAAGCAACACTCCTTGTTTGATTACATTATTTTAATTTTAGATTCTTTCTTTCCTTTTATAAAACACATAACTCAGTGTGCAGATTCTCTGCAGTTTATAAAGAAAACATGAGATATGCTGATGCATAAAATATTGGGCCCAGCATCACAGTATGTGCAAAATTCCATACAAAATTCAGATGTGCAGTGAAATAGGAATTCCTTATTTCTCGTCTAGATTAAAATGGGTGCATAATTTATCTGGTGCAAAATATATGCAATGCTCTTTCTTAATAATTTATATTAAAAAAGATGTTTTGGCATTTGGCGTCAAGGACAACTCTCACAGAAATCTGACAGGAAAACTCATGTTAAAGCAGCATTTCCTTTAAGCAAAATACATCTTTTTTATTATTCCGCTTCCTAGTTTTAATTTAACAGATAAAGCAAAAACATTATCAACATTATAAAAATTAAATGGTTAAATTAACTTATCTAATAATTCATAAATTTCAAGGCAGTTCCTTGGCATGGCATGGAAATGCATAAGCCGTAATATTTGAGCTGTGTTATATATGGATCAGTAATGGGAACAGAATCTAGAAATCTAAGAACCTTTCTCATTATTCAAGTATTTTTTAAAATATATAAATAAAAACAGACAATGAGGAGAATAGCAGTCCATCCAAAGGTCACACACAGGCTTAGATAACACAGTGGTAAGCAAATATTTATTAACATTGTAAAGGATGAAAAGATTACTCTTTTATTTAACTTGAGCATAGGGAAGACTAACTGAGTGGGCTGAGGTCTCTCAGGGAGTTTATGTCTAAACACTAAAACTCTTTACCTATTAAAACATCTTGCACACACCTCATGATCCTATCAGTTGCTGCAGGGTCCATAAATGGTGGGTGGACGGGACAGTTTGGAATGGGGTCCGATGTTTATAAAATCTTCAGGCAGAGAAAGAAAAACAAATTATTTTTTCTATAAGGGGACCACGGGAGCATAGACAGAGCTGAGATGGCTTGAGAAATCAAACTGTTTACAATTGCAGCAGAAATTGGCAGTCAGGATTGGACACAGACACAGTGTGATGGAAGGACAAAGCAGGCTACAGCATCATCCCTGTGATGTATGAGGGAATTTGAGCCTCTACAAGCTACTGCTGATGGGTACCTAGAGTGTTCTTGGCCTTCTCTGGAAAATATATCCTTATTAAATAGTAAATTTTGTGATCTTGGTTGACCACCAGGTGCCTACAAAACCTACTAAGCCTCGCTATCACTTCCACTTCCTAGATGGGTAGGGCAGAGAATAAGGGAGAGAGCAACGTTTATGTTAAGATAAAGCAGCCTACTAAAGCAGAAGTAAAAGTTTGTGCATGAAAAACCAAAGAGAAAAAAAAAAAAAAGTTTGTTCTTTCCTTTCTGTCAGTAAACAATGTTTTGCCACTTCTCAGGAAGCAGAGCTGCAGCACTGCACTTCATTAAGATAACCTTCACAAAATTTCTGTTTGTAGTAGGTAACTGAAACCACTACACAGAGAAAACATGCAAGAGACACCAAAACCCAACCTGCTTTATTGCTGTGTAGAAATATGTGTTTTTGTACAGATCACTTTAGCGCAATGTAAACAGATTGCCACAGGGCATCATGCAGCTGTGGCTGATACGTGCTCTAGGGTCTTACGGTTTTGGTGAAATCCTACAAAAAGCAAAATCCAGTCCTGTGTAACAGAACTGACAAGAGGGTGACAAAAGCAAGGGCTTCACAGACTTTTCAGGTGCTTCCCAGACCTTGGTGGAATTCGTGGATGGCAAAGCTTTTCATGTTAGAAAACCTTTTTGTCTTGATTCATAGCACTTGGTGGGAGGGGCTGGTCAGGACAAACAAAAATGCGTGTAAAATCTAATTTCTTATTTTGTATCTGATACAACATATTTCAGAGAGAGTAGAATTTCACTGCCTATGTTTAAACTATTTTCAATTTTGTATATAGAATTCAAACATCTATCTACTCAAATGTTTGCCTAAAAAATAAAAATACATTTCCTTGCTGAAGGTTTCAGAGTTTCCACACTTGGAAGTGTTTTTTTAGCGTATCTTTTATAAAATCTGTATGACTTTAGTGCATAGAATACAAATGTATATGTGCCAGGATTGAAGAAAATAAATATAATTTCTGGTTTGGGATATATTTTTCCCTTTGCATTTCTACGCTTTATGAGATTTTACAAGTCACTATTGACCATTGAAAATGGCAACAAGGAAAAGGCGGGAAGGAAGGAAGGAAGGAAGGAAGGAAGGAAGGAAGGAAGGAAGGAAGGAAGGAAGGAAGGAAGGAAGGAAGGAAGGAAGGAAGGAAGGAAGGAAGGAAGGAAGGAAGGAAGGACAATAAATACTGAATAAATATTGGAAGTGTGTTATTGAAATAAAAACATGGTAAAATTTCTTCTTAGATGATATAGGCACAGAAATTTGATTGCAAAGAATAAAGCCTTACACCTGTATTTCCTAAACACAAGTGATCCTTTATTACTACTTGCCTAACAACCTTACTTATGGACCATACTCAGAGAGTTTTACAAAAGTTTTTTCAAACTTCATGACAGTATGTTTCCAGATCAATGAGTTTCATAAGTGACAGGAGATCTTTTCCTTCCGATAAAAATAATACCTCATGAGAATTTTTTTCCAAAAATTGTTTGTTCACCTTTTTGATATAAGGCTTAAAATTTCAGATGAAAAGTTATCTCTCTCCCTGGCCTGGAAGATTTGCTTCACTGTCTCAAGTAATTGGTTGTTCTGGACAATATTCTGACTTGTGTGTCTTATATTCACAGTAGAATAATTTCTCAACCTTGAAGTCCATCAGTATCAGAAACTGTTGTGCTGAAGATCAGTATTCAGTGCACCATTTCTAAACCATCACCCAGTATGCCTTCTGCTCCGAATCATCAGAACAGTTAAAACTAAAATTGCCTTCCCTCTCCCACTCTTCAAATCAGAGTAAGAGGTTTGGTGATCAGTGATTATGGGCAGTTTCCTGCCGTAGAGATATTATCAACATCCCTGCACACTGAAAATGATAGCTTGGAGCCTTGTGCATAATTTTGCTCAGCTGGCGCTTAAGGTCTTGGTGCATAAATAGTGAGTTTGCTTCCATGCTAATGTAAAAGAAAATAGTTATTAACAGTTCAATCAGATATACATACTGAGTCCTGAAGCTCTGCTGGTCCTTTCAAACCTTCACAATTCTATGATTATATCCTCTTGTTTTTTGTTTTTTTTTCTGTTGCTCCTCGTTAGTTCCCATTTGAATGTTTCACTGACCCATAGTGTGATCTCTGCACCTTGCTTCCCTGACCCATGAGGGTGAGCACAATTACAGTTGTCCCTGTAGATGTGGTTATTGGTTGACTGCAGAACCTTTCTGGAAACCCACTGCAATAGAATGATGTTGGGACTTCTGTCACAACACTTTTAGGGTGGCTGGCAGAACCAGCAAACACAAGACAGGACTTAAATGACGATATATTTGCACATTAACAGTGCTGACTTATTATTACTGACTTTCTTAAGTTTGCTCAATACTCCTCTGCAATAAAAGATGTTCTTCTTTATTCTGGTTGTTTAAAAAAAACCTTTTTTAAATTTTTTTTTCCTAGAAACAGAGCATTGCTTTAAGCAAAATCCTTGTGTGTAACCTATTTTGTCTCACAGTAACATATAAGTATAATAAAATAAGAATGTAGTGAACTATTTTTGAACAGAATTTAGTGTGTAATGGACAGGTAATCTATGTTTTTATAGCTATTAAAATAACAATGTTGTTCCTCTGCTTAATACATTCTACTGATAAATACAAACTGCACTGAGTCTATACTGGCACCTAAAAGACCTTCATACCCACATTTGGCCCAATTTCATAGATTTTTTTATCATTGAATTTTACTGGTAGTGAGTGGCAAAAATTTTCTATTGCAAAAATGGGGCAAGTTATGCCATGAATTGTAACATTATAACAAAATCAAAGTTATATTTTTTTATAAATATGGTCTCAGGTCTCAGAGTCTAAACAAACAATATTTTAGTAGTTTGGGGTAATGTGTAAAGAACACATTATATCACAGGATTTTCAGAAGTTTTGTGCTATGTATAGATACGCCAAAAAGATTTAAAATTTTCATACTTCCCTAAAACACAAGCAGTTTAGTGTGAAAACAAAGTGAATTGACAATAGCAAAATGGTCTAAAAAGTCTTATGTGTAATCTAAAGTACTAATCTTTGCCTCACATATTGTAAAAATTATCCCTAGAATTCAAAGGAAACAGTGCTAGTATTCCCTCTTTAAAAATCAGAGAAAGGAGACACAGTAAAATAGAGTAATTTGCCCCAGCACAACTAAGAGTACTGCTGGACGAAGGGTAAAAACATAAAAGTAAAACTACACTGGGTTTTCCATTGTTTAACTGAGATGTTTAGACACAAGATTGGAACAAAGGAAGAAAGATGAAATGGCAAACACCATACTGAGAAAAATAAACACAAATGTAGCCTGTGACATACCTGAATTAATTCTCTGGTTTACATAGTAAGGGCTTAGCTAGAGCATCCAATTCTGAGTGCTGTACTTCAGGGACAGATGGAACATGCACACAGGAATGTAACCTGTGACTATGTGCTGGTTTTGCATGGAAGTCACCAAGGAGGAGGAGAAAGACACACACACTGGTTTTTTGGTTTTTTTTCTCTATGGGAACTTGCTCTGTGAGTTGCTGGGACCAATCAGAAAGCTGATTTTTTAATTGAAAGCCTGGAAAACCAATTAAAAAGTTACTTTGCCTCCACAAATCACATCGGTAAAAGTGAAAACTCTCTTTTGACTTGAGGCTTGTGAGGAGGTTGGCCCAGCCCAGCCTGTCCCCCTCCCCATGCGGCTTGGCCGGGCAGGCCCCGTTTTTAACTAGGGGCCCTGATTGCCCGGGGAAAGGGAAACCTTGGCTAAGATCCTGGCTTCCCCCAGAGTGGCCACAGCTCAGCCAGGGCCCTGCTGGGCTCGGAGCAGCCGTGGGGAGGCGAAGCCCCCGGCCGCCCCCGCAGCTCGGGGAAGCGCGGCCGGGCTCTGCTCCAGCCGAGCCCCTCAGCATTCGCTCGCTGGGCTCGGCAGACTCCTGCAGCTTCTCCCACACTGGCACGGCTCCAGGATGGCCTGGCCCAGCTCCTTCACCTTCTGCGTGCAATTTCAACCCTTCCAGTGCTCGGATAAGAATGCAGATCGCCTGATCTCCCTAGAATGAGACGAGTAAAGCAGAGAGTGTACTACAGTTGGTGAAGTAAGAGCCAGGTTTCCAAATGGGAAGAGATTGAGGAGACGCCGTGAATATATTGGCTGAAAATCTTTTTGTAAGCTATGGAGTGGACTGGACTACACTGAGAATTCTTAAAAATTGTGAAGAAATACAGGTGGAGTGGGGGGTTGAAGTGTTTGAGAAAAGAATCCTTTGATTTTGGAGCAGCCAGAGGTAGAGAGCCTCAACATCGTGTTTCTTCAGAATGATATTGGTAGATTGTGACATAAGACATTATAGAGCAGCTGACTTGGCTGTATTTCTGAACCTTGATTTTGTACACATTTTGACTCTTTCTGCAAAATTTTCTCTCATATTGAAGAACTTCTGCATAGACCAAACCAAGTGGCTTGAGACTGAGAAACTAGCATCTTTCCTTTGTTTGCCTTGTTGTTTGAAGGGTTTTGGTTTTTTTTTTTCCTTTTTTTTCCATTACACTGCTGTATTTGACTTAGTAAGGTTTTATTTGCTATTTTGCAAGGTGTCCCTGGATCACAGCATCTGAAACTGATGAAGATTTTGGCCTACAGATTTCACCTCCAGATGTTGTCTTCCATGAGGAAATTTCTTGGACAGAAAGGATGGTATTTTTTTAATTTTTGACAGAAATTTTTGTCTCTTAGCTTTTCCATTCATCACTGGTTATTTTTCAAATTAAACACAAACAATTAAAAACTTCCTTTTTATTTCCTAGGCAATATCTCTAGCAAATTTTTCTAAAACTTCTTTCTCAGCTTTTCCCATATTACTAATAGTTTTGTTCTTCCATGTAGTCATCTGTTATTTTACCACACACAATACTTTCATGAATAAAAATTATAAAACAATATTGCAACTATTTTTGCCTCTTTAAAATCACAGTAGAGACTCAGCCTGTTCCACTGTGATTTCTTTTTCAGGAAATAAAAGTCTTTCCCTGGCTTGAGTCATGGTTGCAAAACACAGTTTCTGTTTTATTTTTATTTAAGGTTTTTATCCTCCTATATTCTTTGCTTGCTCATGACTATAAATTAATCAAAGTTGAAACTTTGTAATTGAAACGTAAACTACATATTCCCTTCATTTTTTTCCAAAACCGATTGCTTACTTACTTAACTAGATTGGCCATAAAATGTCAAAAAAGTCTATTAAAATGAAAAAAGAAAAAGAAGGAAAATAGTCAGCTATATCAAACACACATATAAATAAACACATAAATATTAAATTTAAATTTTCTTGGCATTTTTTTAGTCTTCAAATTTTTGATTTGCCTCAAATTCAGGAAAAGGAAACTGTGTTTTTAAATTATTTTTTAGATGTAAAAAGTCAGAACTGAAAATTAAGGTATGTTAGGAAGGACATCTCAGGAGACATTTTCTGTTCTGGTTGTTTTTTTTCTTTACTATAATAGATAAATAAATACACAGATAAATAATGCAAACTAATGACCTTAAAATTTACCCTACAGAATCTACAATCTAACAGGTAGTTTTTAATTTATTGTATACATATGCATTTTCTTGGTGAACAAAAGCTCTTCTACCCTAATTTTCATGCTCTGCCTCTCTCTTCCATAAATAATTTCTATTTTACATTACATTATTAGGTAAGATTAAGTAAAAATGTATATTGCACAAAATTTAATAATACAATGTAAAATTGTATTGTGTATGTATATATAATTAAAATAGTTATGTAATACAGTATTAGATTCACAGTGTTGCATCAATAACAATCCAGTCTCTATCCTGATCCAGCTCCCTGCTGTTTCCTTGGGTTCTGTGGCTGGTAACTAAGTGAAGAGAGTGCTGCACTCCTCTTGCCCTTATGAGGATGTTGAGGACCCCAGTGAAATCTCCCCTCAGTCCTCTCTAGGCTGAACACATCAAGTGTCCTCAGCCTCTCCTCACAGATGCTTCAGTATCCTCCTTGCCCTTCTCTGGACACTTTCTAATGGTTTAATGTCTTTTTTTGTATTGTGGCATCCAGTAGTGCTCACTGGACTCAAGGTGAGGCACAATCCCCTCCCATGACCAGCTGGTAACACTTTTCAGGAATGTGATTCCACCACTTGCCTGCACAGTCTGTTCCAATGCTTGGCCTTTCACAGAAGAACTTCTTCCTAATATTCCTCCTGAAACCTAACATGACCCTCCCTTGGCACAGTTTGAGACTGTTTTTTGTTGTTGTTGTTGCTTGTCTCCTGACAGAGGAGATCCATTTCCTCTTGGCTACAGCTTCCTCTCAGGTAGCTGGGACAGTAGGAAGGTTCCTCTCTGAACCACCTTTTCCCTGACACTTCAGGAAGAATGTAACACCCAGTGAAATTGATGTGAGAAGTCTTCATTTGATGACCATTGATGAATTTAGAATCTGCACAATTTATAAAGCAAAAAGCCAGGAGACCTCCCCACCAAATACTTATTTACTAAATGCAGAATTGTTCATGTTCTACACTGTTTATATATTTTCAAGTCTCTCAAAAATTGTCTTCAAGTTCTAAGCATTGTAGTTATATCAGTGAATCATCTAAATATTTTTTTTTAAAGTCCCATTAAAAATAAAAAGGCTAAATACTACCTAATTCTACTTTTACACCATAACTGGATTTTTCTGTTCCTTTGATTGTGCTCCCAAGATTGGATTTATCTCATCTAATGCTAACCACACAACAATATATATCTAATCTATGCTTGGAGTCTAGACTGCCTTTGTTCTCTATGGAAAGCAAAAGCACCTCTAAAAAGTGATTCAGCTGGATGTAGAGAGATATCTGAGATGATTATTGAGATGAATTTCCCCTTCCTGTAGATGGCTAGTTGAGTAAGATTAACATGAATCTCAGTCTTGCTATAACTTTGCATGACTTCAGTTTTCCACAATGAAATGGTCAGCCCTTCATCCACTTGAATGAAACCCCTTAAATTTAATAATCTTGATTCTCCTCTGACTCCGAAAATTTCCACTGAAGTACTTTCATGGATTTGACCAGTATTTACTACAGTTATATACAAATTTTAAAAAGAGGGAAATGGAGTACAAGGCAGAAAAAAAAGAGGGGTAAGATCTTCTGGTAATGAAAATGAAGAGTGCTCAATTGCAGGCAATGGATCTTTGTTGATTTACACCCCTGTAGCAAGTTTCTCTGCATAACTGGAGGTGAAACGGATCAAACTTTACCCTATTTGCAAGTTATCAGTGATGGATGGAGAAGGGAATGTCACATTGCTTTTGGTGTTGGAGAAGGCTTAGGACAGCATGACTCACAAACCCCAAATTTAAGCATTCTGAGGATGTGAGGAATGATGTTTCCTGACAGAAACTGGCACTGTGTCAGACAAAGTTTCTGATAAAGGAACCCACAGGTGATTTTACTGATAACTTATCTTTAGCAGAGCTAAACTGCTGAGCTGACACAGGCAGCCTAGAAATATAAGATTGACAGTCAATCACTACATAATATAGAAGCCTTGTCCTGTTTCTTAACAGCAGGCACTTCTAGCACACTCTAGTTCTGTGAATGGAGATTCCTCACTTGAGTGAGAATGCTCCCCAAGGTTACTCCTTGAGGCTAAGCAAAGAAATCTGCCCACAGTTGTTACTATGAGTAACATCAATCTCTACTTGTGGGAGTCCAGGGTATCTCCCTGTCTCCTTTGGGGATGCAAAAACCCCCATGGCAGACCCCTCTGAGACCCCCAAATGGTGCCCAAGAGCTGCAGGGGCTGGATTTGACTCCTTGGGAGAATTTGCCAACACTGAGGGAAGAATCACAAAACATGAGAACAAGCAGAGTGTAAATTAGAATATTAGAATGTAAAATAAGTAGGTTTTTGGATTGTTTATATTAAAGGCCATGTGGTCAAGATGGAGGAACCTGGGTGTGGTGGGCTCCTTCTTCCTTCTTCTTCATGTCATCCATGTTGGGGTTGCATCCTGGGAACCACAGATTGGATGGGGAAATAACTGGACATTGTAAAGAGATTGCATGGCATTGGAAAGAGTCTGTAAACATTGTATACGTAGTTTTAGGTATAAAAGATTTGGCACAGCCCGCCCGGGGGCAGTTCTGTGATGGTCGCCTTGCAGAGCAGACCTGTGTTGGGCTGACTGAAACATTTTGGAAGATAAGATAAATAAACAGCTTTGCAACAACACAAGGTCGTCTCAAGAAGCTTTCTTGCTGGTGACTCCGAGAGAACCCAGACTCCTGACCACCTGCATGTCCTCTCTGAGGAGGTCTCACACCTAAGGAGACCCTCGGGGTGGGACACTACTCAATAATTATTTTTCCTAGCTTTAATATTATTGCTTCAATATTGTTTTAAAAAGCAGTGCACTGGATTAATAGTTATGACTATACATACTGTGCAGTAAAAAATTCTGATTAAAGTCTTCTAATCATTATCATTATCATTGGTAATAAAATAATTCATTTATTTTGTTAGTATAAATATATTTGTGTTGCCATCTTTAATCACATGCAAGAAAGTGGCACAAAGATTCAATTGCACCTAAATAATTCTTTAAACGTAAATTCTAGACTGTCTCTGGGGGTAAGATTGGATCCAGCAATAACGAGATACTTCTCTGAGAAGGATTTAGGAAGTGAGGGTGTGCTCTCTGCAGCTTGTGGCTCGACAGGAGGGCTTCCCTGATAAACGTTGCCTGAAGCTTCCTGCCTGCCTGTAAATATCACCCAGCATTCATCCAGTGCCTGTACTTGGATGTGGATGGAAAGGATAACAACTAGCCTATTCTCTTAGTATTTTCTTCTTTTTTTTTCAAGAAAAGCAAGTTTGTTAAAAAAAGATTTCTCTGGAATTTCATGAATCAATTTTTACAAGATTCCCATGAAATAGATAAGGCCTGAAACAATATGTTCAGGGCCTTGTCAAACAAGTTTAATGTGTCTGTAATTCACACTAGGAGGAATGTTTTGGGTATTAAATTATCCACAGACTGTAGTTGAACAATTCAATACTCTATCTGCTAAGAGCTGAGAGGAACAAAAAAACCCCAAAAAAACCAAAAAACAAACAAACAAACAAACAAACAAAAAAAAACAAACAAACAAACAAAAAAAAAAAAAAAAAAAAAAAAAAAAAAAAACCAAGCCAAATAAGAAATTCTTTTCTGAAAAAATATTTTTTATTTTCTGATGTGTGGTGACAGTTCATCTTACATCATCTCACATTTACACAGAGCAACAAACCTGTTTTACAATTGGAAAGCTAAATGTAGATGAAAAAGAAAAAAAGAAAAAGATGAGTTCAGAGGAATTGTTCTCCTCAAACAGATCCTTATGCTATCTGTTTGGACCACGGGCAGTCAATCCAAATTTAGCAGGCAGATGGAGACAGAGCAGATGAGTAAGTGGATCCTCTTTATTTGAGAAGCTGGCAGGCGCTGTGGTTCACCAGCCACCTGAGTTATGTTTTAAATAGGTTAGCACATCTATAATTTACAAGAGAAAATGAAGGTAGCAGAATGAATGAGCCGAGCATCTGGTTTACCTCACTAACGGGAGGTGTGTTTCTCCAGGTTGAGTGAAAAGAGTAAGCTGACAAAAAGGAAAACCAAATCAACCAAAACAAAACAAAACAAAACAAAACAAAACAAAACAAAAACATAAAAAAAAATCAAAAACAAAACTAAACAAACAAAAAAACACAGCTAAATAGGGATCTTCTTGAGAACATTTATTGGCAGAACATGCCTCACAATGTGTACAGTAAAGTGTACAGCTCAGTCTGAAGTCCATGACTACTTGCATATACAATCCTAATTATTTTATTTGGGAATTTTAAGTAACCTTCAGGGAAAGTAAAAAATAAAATTTTGGTTACGCTTAGCTCTGGAGATGTTAAAATCATGGAGCACACCTTGATGATCAAAATTTTCTGCAAATATAGGCATAAATACTTTCAGTATCCACCATTCATGAAGAGTCCTAGCAAAGGGATTATACTTACTTCAAAAATACTAGCCCAGAACATCTGGGAAAATCAAGACTGTATGTTAAGAGAAGTTGGAGACTTATTCTTTATATTAAGTACTTTTTGAGACATTTTTCAGGCTATATCTCAACAATATATTAAGACAGTGTTCTGCTATGGGATGTAGTAATTTTTAGACAAGACATCAAACTAAATGCCTGATTGCCTGTGCTGAATAAAGATCAGGTAAATTGTCCATGTCATTTAAAATCAGGATGCTGTCCAGCTGCAACTGTTTGTGCTTGCCAGCCTCTTGTTCAGGATTAGGTGGAGTTTTGTGTAAGAATATCTAAAAATGAAAATTGCTATTCACATGAAAATTTTTCATGCTGTGGTACATAATGTATAGGCAAACTATCTCTAGGATAAGCAAGTTTTCAAAATGGAAGAGCTATAAATGGAGAAAGATAACTGGATGTAGGTGAAGTGAGAACAGGACCATTTCTGCAGATATCTCAAGAAGACAAAGATTTCATAAAAAAAACACATTATTGGACAGAAATGGTGCTGAATTCAGCATTTTAAAAGAGTAGCTGTTTGATTTAACAGTTTTGGGAAGATTTAGTTTTTTTTGTTTGTTTTCATGATACAAGTACTCAAAAAAGTGCCAGTGTAAAAAAGAATTATTTTTTTTTTTCAAAGCCATTCAGAAAGGCAACACAGTCAAAATGTAGGTGTTACTGTGTGTCCTGTGTCTCACTCATGCATCTTTCTTCTCAAGTCTTTCCCCATATGGAGATTAACTTTTAATGTGAGGTTTTATATTATTCCTTTAGAGTCATTCCTTTAGTAGTTCGTTTTGGAAGGGACCTCTGCAAATAACTTTCTCTAATATCAACCTCAGAGTCTTATTCAAAGTTGGATGAAGCAGCTTAGGGCTTGTTCCTGTTTTAATGTTTCGAAGGACAGATAGTCCACAAATTCTCTGGGTTTTTTGTTTCATAGTTTGAAAATGGTGGGAAAAAAATAAACAAAACAGGATAAAAAACCAAAAACATCATCAACAACAACGAAAACTAAAAACAGAATAATGTTTTTTCTGTTTCAGCTTGCTCCTCTGACCATACTGCTGCAAATGGAGGCCCACATGCAGTGAGCTTTCTCTGCAAGGACACACTGCTGACCTGTTCATCTCATCCACCAGGAGACTGACTCTAACTTTTTGAAAAGCCATTTCCTACTGAATTGGTAGCCAGACTGTACTGCTACATACTTAATGCTCTATTGTTCCAGTGGGCACAGAAATATTGCTGCCAAAAGGATAATAATTTCTACATCCACTTGACCATTCCATATTTGTTACAATATACAGTTGTTTCACTCCTTAAGGTTTGTTTTCTGTTTTTATTGTGCTTATTTGCTGAGGTTTTGTTTGGGGTTTTTTTCCATTTTCTAATAAATGTAAACAGTATAAAAACATGGATGATGATTTACCAACAGGAACAATGAAGACATCTCTGGACAAGACTTTTGTTACTTTAATCATATTAAGCTAGGTGTTCACTTTAAATTAATCACCAGATAGTTTTTCTCATTGAAAATAGACATCTGAAAATTAGTGAAATAAAGCCAATACATGGGAAGACACTGGTTGTTAGAGTATCTGCTTTGCATTAAGGATAAAAACAATTGACTAGAGGAGATAAATTTAAGTGTGATTTTAAAAAAAAAAAGTAAAACAGATATTAAAAAAAGGCAAACAAACCTAAACAAAGTAAAAGAAAACCATTTGCAAAGTCAAAAGCTCTTGTTAGTTTTCCTAGCCTCATCGAACAGAACACTGAATGTATAAACTAAAAAAAATTGAAGAATAATCATATTATCTATGTGATCTTCCTCTTCTTGCTTTTACTTGTTTTTGTTGTGTGGTTAAGTAATTAAACTAACCTTCCACGGCTTTTGTATTCTGTCTGAGAAATCCAGGAGGTTCATTTCTCTCCATTTGTGGACTCGGTGACCTCCACATTCTGAGCAATGCCTGAAGTGAGTTTTGTGTGGTAACTGCTGCAGTTTTCCTTTCTCAATGGCCTCTCTGCAGCACCTAAATCCCAGATGAATAGCCAGATTGATCAGTTTTTTCCTACCTTCTCTTGATAAATGTTTCCCCTTTTCCACTTGGCTGGCAGAAAGATGACCATTAAACGTTCATTTGTTTAAGCTAACAGACTGTGGTCATCTGCTCCCTGGGGAAGGCAGGAATCCAAACAGGTCTAAAATGGCATCGTTTAAGAACACAATCAATTCATTATCTTTTTCATAAAGTTCTCATGTGCACACATTAATCATAATGGAGTGGCACCGGGCAGAAAGTTCTTACCTAAGCAAGTTCAGTGCTGCAGCACCTCTTTATCATTTAACTGCCTCTTGCAGTTAGGCTTTTATTGTCTGCTCATTCAGCTGTTGTTTTATGACTGCTGGTGCATCCTTTGTGTGTGCCAGCCAAAATCTCCAGTGGACCTTCGTGCACTGGGTCCCTTTGCTCTGGGTGCAGTGTGCAGCTGTGCATGGGAATAATGTATCACACCAATCTTTTATGAAAATAAAACAAAATGGGTGATATGGCCTGTCTTTATGCTTTTGGACCTCAGATCTGAGGGGCAGGCAGCAGCATCTCTTTCCTGTGATCACTAGCAGTTACCTTAGGGAAAGGCTGAGTTGTGTCAGTGTAGGTTTAGGTCAGATGTCAGGAAATATGTGTGTCACTTGTGGAGTGTTTGGGCACTGGAACAGGCACCCCACTGAAGTAGCATAGCACCAAATCTGCCAAAGTTCAAGAGGCATTTGGACAATACTCTCAGGCACAGGGTGTGATTCTTGGGGTTGTCCTGTGTAGGGCCAGTAGGTGGATTTTATGATATGTTGATGAGGAGAGAACAGTGGTTGCCATCTGCCTTTATTTCAGCACAGCTTTTCACACTGTCTCCCATAACATGCTCACAGGTAAACCCAGGAAATCTGGATTAGATACATGGACAGTGAGGTGGATCCAGAACTGGCTGAATGGCAAAGCTGAGAGGGTCGTGGTCAGTGGAGTGGCATTCCCCAAGGATTAACTTACTCCACTTGTTTATCAACATCCTGCATGAAGGCATAGAATGTACCTTCAGCAAGTTTGCTGATGATTTCTTGCTTTAAAAAGATACAAGAAGTATTTTATCCAGAGATGTTTGTTTGGGCTTTGCAGGGTTTAAAAACAACAATAACAACAACAACAACAACAACAACAAAAAACCAGCTATTTAGTCTTTTTCAAGTATCTGAGATCCCTCAAGGTTCACCAGTAACTTTGTCATTTTTTAAAATAGGAAGATAAAGGTTTCTTAAGTAAGGAGCACAGAGGGAAAATTAATTCATTGGTGTCCCATCTATTTACTCCAAAGTTAATTACTAAAGGATTCATATCACCTAATCTTAAAATATCTAAAAATGTCTGTGAGACATCTTACTTTAGGCTGGGATAAAATTCCCCCAGGGAGAAACTAATTTCTGACTTCTGTAGACATAATAGTGATGGCTTCCTTGTCAGATACAACTTTTACATGAAATTTCTTAAAAGTAGGTCTTCAATAAGAAAAGATTATCTTTTTACAGTAAGTAGGTATCTCAGCATGGATGAGATACACTGTGTGAAACATGGACATTGGTGTTCTAGCCTTGATGTAGTTATTCAAAGTTAACCCTAGGAAGAGGGTTTAACACTGACCTCACTTGGTCAAAGCAATGAGAGAAGCATCTATATCTTGTTCAATATGTTTTGAAACACCTCTTTCAAAATATTGCAAAACTCTTGGGGGTCAGTAAAGATTTATACTTACAACTTTTTTTTTTTTTTTTTTTTTTTTTTTCCCTCTAGAAGCTGCTTAAAAAATATTACAATTGTCTGTAAAAAAAAAAAAATTACAATTGTCTGTCCCTGGTAAAATCATAGAAAGTCAATATATACAAATAGATAATTGTAACTGTCATTATAGAAAGAATTTTTTAAATCATTGCTTTATGAGACATATATTCATATAATCAGTAATAATTATCTTGGAAATATAAAGCAGGGATACATTTAGATTACATTTTATCAGTAGATCAAAAATATCTGAAGAAAAGGTCATTAACTATTAAATCTAATACTTTGGATGTAAAGAAGTAATTAACAGCCTGTGTCTTTGCTAGCCTCCTTTCTTTACTCATTGACGTTTTGTGACTCTTTTAATCATGTTTTTAAAGAAACTTTTTCTGTCAGTGCTCTTGAGGATAGTACATTCTGGCAGATGGCTGGGATTAAAAAAAAAAAAAAAAAAGAACTAAAAAACCAGAAACAAATCACCAAAACCAACAGAAACTGTTAAAGTGGCTTTTCTGTCTCTGTTTTCAGTGTGTGTCATGGAACATCATGGAAAATGACATGAGTGATAGGAACCTGATGTGATTCAGATGATTTTCAAAAGGAAAATGGTGCACATTCCCTGAAGATTTCTTCTGCTCTAAGGCAGCCCACAATGTCTTTGAAAATAGCAAAAGTGTTCACAAAGTGACAGGAAAGATGCCAGAAGTGGAGGGGTTAAAATATAAAACTTCTATAACTGTTCATAAAAAATATAACAAAAGAAAACAAACCCCATTAAAAGTTTCCCATCAGTATGGTGTCACTTCACAAAGAAAGTTTCTAGAAAAAACTTTTTGATTCTGAAGTTTTTGTCTGTCTGGCTGTTTTTGGCTGGAGTAGAATTAATTGTCTTCCCAGTAGCTCTTACAGGGCTGTGTTTTGAGTTTGTGGTGAGCATAGGGGTGATAATGCACAAGGGGGTTTAATTATGGCTGGGCAGGGCTTGCACAGAGCCAAGTCCTTGGCTGCTGCTTTAGCTTAGGAGGAGGCAGAGCCAGGACAGGTGACCCCAAGTGACCAGAGGGGCATTCCAGAACTTATGACATTGTGCCAAGTAGATAAAGGAGAAGGAGGTAGGGAGAGGTTTGGAGTGATGGTATTTGTCCTCCAAAGTAACCATTATGTGTGATGGAACCATGGAGATGGCTGAACACCTGACTGCCCACAGAAGCAGCAAATTCCTTGTTTTGCTGTGCTTGTGTACAGAGTTTTCCCTCTTAAACCAACTTTATCTCAACCTATGAATTTTCTTACTTTTACCCTTCTGAATCTGTCCCCCATCCCACTGCTGAGGGAGTGAGTGAGGGGCTGTGAGTGGCTTGGGGTTAAACCATGGCATCTGTTTTGATAAAATTTTGTTCAGAACAGATTTTTGCTTTTCAGCACTAAAGACTGGAAAACTGAATTGTGTATTTCCAACACACCTTTGGTGGGGGAGGAGGTATTTTTAAAAAATAGTTTGGTTTATAATTTTATGTTTTAATGAAGAATAACTTTTTGAACCTTCTTAAAGACTTTCCCAAAATTTTTACTTTCATAGTATTTCTACACTTTTCAGATCAATTTTGAGAAAAAAAATGAGAAGGAAAGAAAGTAAAATCTATTTCTGTATGTATCCTAGCACAGAAAGTATGGCTTTTTTTTCCCCCAATAATAATATTCTTTTAGACCACAAAGTTTATTCTAATAAAAATATAAATGTGTATATATATATACATATATATATATACACACACATATGTGCATTCACTCTGTTCTAGCACATCATACTCCTGGTTGACATATCAGCTATAACTACTAAGCCAAAAAGCATAATTTTTAGCAACTTTCAAGGTGCTCAAACAGGACAATATGGTGTTTATGTACGGCTTGTATTTTTGTTCTACAGTTAGCAAAACTGCAGTCAAGCTATAACTGGTAAAGAACAAAACCTTAATTACAGACACAATCAGAAAACTTTTTGATTTCTGACTTACAGTTTAAGTCCCTAAATCATTATGATTTCTTCTTTAAAACACATTTTGTCATCATAAAAATATGAAATATTTTTCATATATGTACATATTGTTTAATTTTTAAAAAATAACATAAATTATTTATATTAATTTTTATTTTTTCTTATAGATACTAAATGTGCTGAATAATATGTCTTTTTCAAAAATATGTTTAAGAACACATCAGATAGTGAATTTTGCTGCTTTAGGAGTGAGAGCATTTCAATAATTTCTCTGAAAGTTACTGACAAACTCCCTCATTGAAGTAAGAGACCTAGCTGAGCAAAGTATGATATGAAAACCAGAGACAAAGGCACAGAAGGTGACATGAATGAAGAATTTTGTGAAAGAAAACCACCCTGGAACAGATTAGAAAGTGAACAAAGAATTATAGCCAAGGAACTCTTCAAAACAGTGCATGAACACTGACACCAGTGAGTCATGTTCAGAGTTTCCTGCCTTCTGGATTATTTTTAACTTCTGTGTAGAAAAACTTGACCACAGGTATTTCCAGGGTTATGTCTTGTGGGAAGTTTGAGGACATCACCTCTGTTCCTTCACAGATGTGATAGTTATGGATAGTGTTAGCAAGTGTGTAGGACAGACTTGTGATTTAACAGGCAGCCACATCCCAATTACAGTGTTCTTGTCATCAGCACAGAAACGAGCTTTGGCAAAACAAACATCCCAGATCTCTCCCTTGAATTTAATCCTCCTCAAAGGCTCATATTTTTTATTAATGGTATCCATTATCCATTACACCTGTGAAACAAAAATGTCGTTGCTAAGCACAAATACGGTTTGTTTAATTCCATAATTTCCTTATCTAATGCTGTAGCTACTTTAAGTAATTTCTAAATGTTCATTCATCTGTTTTTTTTTAACACTTGCAGCTGAGAGTTTGTACTGCTATCCTACAGGGGAGAAAAGATTAGTCCCAGAAAAAGCAAAATTAGCAACATGCTATCAAACATCAAAATCATAAAAAAAAAATTCAGTCACAGCTTTTTGTTGTTGTTGTTTTCTTCTTATGGTTTCACTGGTTTGTGTTGGTCTGATCTGTCTGCAAATAATTCTGTTGAAATTAAGTGAATCTTTGCATGGAAAGAGAAGAGAAGGAGAAGAGCAGGGTGAGTCCATGTGAGAGGAGCAGCCCTGCAGACAGCTGGGCAGTGCAGGAGGAGGGGCAGGAGCTGCTCCAGCTCTGGAGCTCAGGCTCCCCTGCAGCCCCTGGAGCAGCCCATGGTGAGGCAGCTGTGCCCCTGCAGCCCAGGGAGGGCAGGGGGAGCAGAGATCCACCTGCAGCCCTGGGGAGCCCAGGCTGGAGCAGGGGATGCCCAAAGGAGCTGTGAGCCCACAGTGTTCCTGTGCTGGAGCAGGGGCCTGGCAGGAGCTGTGGAGACAACAGCCCAGGTTGGGCCAGGTTTTTTTGTCAGGACTTGGTGACCTCATGGGGGATCCTCAAAGAAGCAGCTTTTTCTTGAAGGACTGATCCTGTGGAAAGGGATCTATGTTGGATAAGTTGGTGAAAAGCTGCAGCCCGGGGAAGACCTGCTGGAGAAGTTCATGGACAGCTGACTTCATCACTGAGGGGAAGGAGGTAGAGCCCACAAAAAAATGAAGAGTTGACGGCAAGGTTTCTAAAATTTGTTTTAATTGCCATTATTGTGGTCTGATCATCTTAGCAATAAATTCAACTTTTATCCCGAAGCTGAGTCTGTTTTGCCTGTGAGAGTATTTGGTGACTTATATATCTGTGTTTTTATCTCAACTCATAAACTTTTTGTAATATTTTCTATACTTGTGGAGGGGAAAGATAAAATGGCCTTGGTCAATGTCTGGCACAATCCAGTGGGATATCTATACTATAGTAGTTAATATAAAGTAAAATTAATTCAGCTTTGTGGTAACACTGCGGTGGGGTACATGATGGCATGACTCAGATCAAAAATCAAAGGAATATTTTAGTTGCTAAAATAATTATTTGAAGAGTGCTTCAATGGAAAGATACAAAAAGTCTAGTAACATCTCTGTTTGCAAATTAATCACATAAGAAAAAAAACTAATAAGGAGAAAGAACATAAAAATGATACGTAAATATAATTTCGCTGCTATTTTAAACATACAGTATTGATCATACAATAAAATATTTTATGATTCATGTATTTATCATGGTCCATGTTTTTAGAGACTTCTCTATAGGGATATATTTTTTCTCTTAAAAATGTACATTTCTACTGAGGTATGTTCTTGGAACTTAGGTTCACAATTGATCATTCTGGTCATACTAACTCTATTTCTGGTCTAGCATGGAAAGAATGACACTACTATACTTAAAAGAAGAAAGCTTTTTCTGGCAACAACCTTCAGGGCTCCTACATGTGTTAAACTGTCCTGCTCCTACAGTCAAAGAAGAAAAAAAAATCAATAAATTTGCTGGACTGGTTGTTATGCAATCTGGTGTCTGGACATCATGCACCGATCACGCTGAGAACTCATCGCTCAGCTGACAACTCCCTGGGCTGTCAGTGCCATCCATCCACCTGATGAGCTCATATCAACCACACATTTTCCTGACAAATGCAGCTTCCCAGTAAGGCCTACTGAAGTCCTCAGCAAAATGGGTGCACAAAGGGATTTTTTTTTTTTTGTCAGAACGATGAATGAAGCCCCATTCCTTCCCTCTTGTTTCTGTGTACCTTTCTTCAAAAAAAAACAAAAACAAAAACAAAACAAAACAAAAAACAAACAAACAAACAAACAAACAAACAAACAAACAAACAAAAAAAAACCCAAAAAAAACTCTGTAAATCTAACCAAGTATATTGGTGAAAAATCTAATTCTTGCTATTTTTTTTAAATTAAGAGGAGCTGAATCCCACTTGAAAGAAATTTGCAAGAAGAAGATCATGAAACCTTTCATGAGTGTTAAATCTCTGTGAAATATATCTCAAGTCTAAAACTCACTTTTAAACGTGCTTTATATGTGATCAATACTATTAGTGATGTAAAACTGAGGTATTTTTTGAAGGCATCTCATATAGCCACTAATAAAAATCTATGAATGATTCTACAGAAAAAAAAAAATATAGAGAAAAGAAGGGAGGGGAAAAAAGAACAAAAAATAAATGTCTCTGCACAGATAACTTGGAAGATCTTCCCCCAGCAGAGATTACCCAGTAACATTTACCTACACACAGTTTTTCAAGGTAAAATCTGCACTTCTCATGCTGAGTTCCTCTTTGCCTTAGATTATCAGATTAGAAAGGTCTGAGGTTTGGAAGGCTTGGTGGTTTTTATTTGCTTTGTTGTTTCTATTGCTGTTATTTCCCCCCTCCCCTTTGTCTTCTTGCTGTTGTTATGTAGCATCTGAGTACTTGATATTGTTAAACAGGAACTACCAGATGTGGTAGCAATTGAAGGTGTCACTCATCACAGATCTTCATCACTTAGATATTTGCATAATGACTAGTACTGATTTAACTATATTGATAAAAGAGTCATACAGGATTTAATACAATATTTTGTACAAAGCCCCAAAATCCCCCAAAGGAAAGCCCTGGAAGGACCTCCTAAATAGCTTTGTTAAAATAATGACTCTAAACACTTTATTTTATTTTTAATAAAAAGAAGATAAGAGCCATTCAACCCATTTCCACTTATTCTAGGCTTTGATCAGCTGTGTAAGACAAGGAATGACTTTACTGTTAATGTTTTTTCTTTGCTAAGTAGTGTTTGAGAAACTATATATACCTGACCTTGTTTCTAAATTCTAGCTGGGGGAAAATAGTATTTTGGCTTCTTTATTGTTTGGCTCAAACACTTAAAGACCTGTATTTTAAAATTAAATACGTGCAAAGCCTCATTATTACCTTCAGTTTCCCTAAGAAATTAGAAATGAACTTTTAAAATAATTTTTCTTCTTTTATGCACAGTAATTCCTCATGTGTTAAGATCAGCTCTTCCCTACAGCTATTACCTAATCGGCATGCAGAGTTCTGATTATGAAATACAAGCAATTTGAGGGAAATCTTAATGTAATTTGCATTAGCAATTCTAGTTACTGGCTAAAGACTCTAAGATGGTTCTTTAAAAAAAAGAAATAGTATTTTCTTCTGCTGTGCAGTTGAGTTTTACTTTTATTGTGCCTGTGGAGCATGCAGAAACACTGCAAATTTCAGAGGGTATTAAAACTCAGAGGAAGAGAGTAAAAGACAAAACTGTGGAGGTTAAAGGTCTTGTGGGTAAAAATGAACTGATTTAGCCAGAGTCAACATCAAGTGAACACATACTTGGGATATAATTAGGGACAGTTTAACTGTCCCAATAATAAAGGCCCTGATAAAGCTTCAGATGATTTCAGACTAGATAATGATTCCAAGATCTCTGCTGATATTGAAAACTCTTAGCTTTGATATGGTAACCACTCATTGCATAAAAAAACCCCAAACAAATAAATTTAAAAAATCCCAAAACTACAAAAATCCCAAAAAAAAAAAGAAAATCCCCCAAAAAAGAAAAACACAAAAAACACCCCCACCCTTAAAAGGATGTGTTCTTTGGGTATCTCCCTTTATACTCCTTTATACATTCCCTCTTCAAGATTTTACTTTCTATGAATCCTTTGCTGCAATGGCAAATGTGCTTCAAGTAAGACTGATTAAAATGAAATTACTCATTCTCCTGACCCATGGAAAATTTCATGAGCTGCAATTTGTCTAGTGGTTCAGCTGTGAGTACAATCTGATTTGCTCTAATTTAGCTTTATAGTGCCTTCTCCCTCCTGTCCCCCCCAAAAATAGTAAAGTCCAGTGATAGTAAAATTAAAACAAAAAATAGAAGGTGGGGGGAAAAAGGGAGAGGGGACAAGAAAAGAGGGAAAAAAGGGAAGGGAATTTTTAGGGAAGGGAAGTTTCAGGGAAGGGAATTTTCAGGGAAGGGAAGTTTCAGGGAAATTTCAGGTAATTTGAAGGGAAGTTTCAGGGGAAGTAAAAGGGAAGTTTCAGGGAAGTTTCAGGGAAGTTTCAGGGAAGATTCAGGGAAGGGAAGTTTCAGGGAAGGGAAGTTTCAGGGAAGTTTCAGGGAAGTTTCAGGGAAGGGACGTTTCAGGGAAGGGAAGTTTCAGGGAAGGGAAGGGAAGTTTCAGGGAAGGGAAGGAAAGTTTCAGGGAAGGGAAGTTTCAGGGAAGTGAAGTTTCAGGGAAGTTTCAGGGAAGTTTCAGGGAAGTTTCAGGGAAGGGAAGTTTCAGGGAAGTTTCAGGGAAGTTTCAGGGAAGTTTCAGGGAAGTTTCAGGGAAGGGAAGTTTCAGGGAAGGGAAGTTTCAGGGAAGGGAAGTTTCAGGGAAGTTTCAGGGAAGTTTCAGGGAAGTTTCAGGGAAGGGAAGGGAAGTTTCAGGGAAGGGAAGTTTCAGGGAAGGGAAGGGAAGGGAAGTTTCAGGGAAGGGAAGTTTCAGGGAAGGGAAGTTTCAGGGAAGTTTCAGGGAAGGGAAGGGAAGTTTCAGGGAAGTTTCAGGGAAGTTTCAGGGAAGTTTCAGGGAAGTTTCAGGGAAGGGAAGGGAAGGGAAGTTTCAGGGAAGTTTCAGGGAAGTTTCAGGGAAGTTTCAGGGAAGGGAAGGGAAGTTTCAGGGAAGTTTCAGGGAAGTTTCAGGGAAGTTTCAGGGAAGGGAAGGGAAGGGAAGGGAAGGGAAGGGAAGTTTCAGGGAAGGGAAGGGAAGTTTCAGGGAAGTTTCAGGGAAGGGAAGGGAAGGGAAGTTCTGGGAAGGGAAGGGAAGGGAAGGGAAGGGAAGGGAAGGGAAGGGAAGGGAAGGGAAGGGAAGGGAAGGGAAGGGAAGGGAAGGGAAGGGAAGGGAAGGGAAGGGAAGGGAAGGGAAGGGAAGGGAAGGGAAGGGAAGGGAAGGGAAGGGAAGGGGATACTCAACTATATAATTTCTCTTCCCAGAGGCTGTATTTTTTTGAAAAGAAACATAGAGATGATGCAGAGCTTGTGGGGCATGTGTTTGCCACAAATCTGCCAAACTGGTTTCATTAATAACATATGTTTAATCTTATCTGATTATTCTTTTTCTATCCTAATCACAAGAGATTCTGCTGCCTCTAAAGTTTGATTAACAACTCAAACCTTTGCAGGGAGTGCCTGGACTCAGGAGAACTCCAAGTGTTACCCATCCTACACAAAACTGCCTTAGTGCTATGTGGAACTCTATACAACTGTTAGGAGAGGAGCACTTTATGTCCTTCTCATATCAGCCTCCTGATAATGTATGTCCTAAGAAGCTGATCATCTTTTCACTCTCATCTTGAATATGGAGACACAGTGAGAGCAATATGTCTAATTTTACACATCCATAGTGTACAGTTCTTACATAAGGCACAGATCATCCTTTGTGTTTTAGATATATTCTCACATGTTTGAATATTGACTGCAAAAGTCTGTCCTAGAATGATCATCTTAGATACAGGATTCAGACAGATGAATACTATCCTGCTTCCTCCAGAGACTGAGAAAATCTGATTTGCTAATGCTCCCTGTCCAATTAGTTCCAGTCATATGTTAACCAAACCAAAGCAGAATAAACCAATACAAAGCAAAATGAAACAAAACCAAACTACGTTGAAATAACAATCTTTTTCAAATAAGTGTGGATTTGTTTGCTGGAAGAAGAAAAGGAATATGTCTATTCTCCACAAAGATTCTCCTGCATTTAAAATTGTCATTCTTTCCTAGACTCTGATGCCTTGCAGTTATATTGATACATTATAGAGTGGTATCAGTGATATTCTCTAGAATATCCTGAATTCTTCCAGGAGATGAAATGTAAGTTGTTGGGGTTTTAACCTTCTAAATTGGAATGGAATAAAAGTTATTTGTGTGAAGTTCACCATAGAAAATGCTCTGAACTGTTAATTAGTTTTAGTGCCTAAATGCCACTTTAAATGTTTAAAATGTATTAAAAGAATTGAATAAAATAGATTAGGAAAAACACCAAATAATAGAAAAATTACTGCAAATTTAAATAGCTGTGAGCTTCACCTCATAAATACCTGCATTAAAAAATTGTATTTAATTTATTTATTTTAAATATTTGCAGTTTTCCATATCTAGGGACTTATTCAATTTTTGAAACAAGATAACTATAGGAACTGAATAGGAGAATGATCATGCAATGTTTCCACAAGCACACAGGATTTAAATACACAAAAATGTTACTTATTTATAGAGGCAGTGTTGAAAACCTACATATTAAGTGAGATAAAGAACAAAAGTTAGGGTTTTGAATAGATACTGTTGTCACACTTCCAGGGATGAAATAGCTGTTTGTTTCAGAATTTAAAAAATTATCTGCTCTAGTTCTATTAAGCTGAGATGTGTTTATGTCATCTTTTGATCAGTCATATATATACCAGTATACTTTCCCTAGGTGTCTAAATGCAATTTACAGGAGAACATGTTGGTAGTAAGGAACTCCAAGTTGTTAAATTAATCTTTATAAATCTACTCTAAACAGCAACAGGAAAAAGAAAAGCTAGTAATTTTGACATGTGAACATTATTATATTAATTGGTGCAATATGTTGAAGGGATAGGAAACCACATAGGATCAGGTAGAAAATGTCTTTGAAGACAGTCTCTGGTAAGACTTTTTTCCAGTCTGAAAAAATTTTCTCTGCATGTCTAGATAATTATCACTATCATTATCTAAGCACAGATCAGAGATCATAACACCTCTCACAAATTCTCTGTATTTGGACAGTTGGGAAAAAAGAGTTTTTCAACTGGCAGGTATAAAGAGCACAATGGATGGATACTCCTTCTTCCAGGATGCACAAAGCATAGACCAGGATAAAGTGGTTTAAAACATTTGAAAATAAGATGTCACAACAACACAGACTTTAGTGAAAATAATAAAAATATTCTTATCTAGTAATTCTTTACATAAAGGATAGGATTTTCTAGGTCTACTGCAAAAATATAATATGGAGATTGACTTATTGCAAAGGGATTTATTACTTGAAATGAATCTTTCTTTTCAATTAATTATGTATAATAACTGTTTCCTTCCTTCCTTCCTTCCTTCCTTCCTTCCTTCCTTCCTTCCTTCCTGGAATCCTTCCTGGAATCCTTCCTGGAATCCTTCCTGGAATCCTTCCTTCCTGGAATCCTTCCTTCCTTCCTGGAATCCTTCCTTCCTGGAATCCTTCCTGGAATCCTTCCTTCCTGGAATCCTTCCTTCCTTCCTGGAATCCTTCCTTCCATCCTGGAATCCTTCCTGGAATCCTTCCTTCCTGGAATCCTTCCTTCCTGGAATCCTTCCTGGAATCCTTCCTTCCTGGAATCCTTCCTTCCTGGAATCCTTCCTGGAATCCTTCCTTCCTTCCTTCCGGGAATCCTTCCTTCCTTCCTTCCTGGAATCCTTCCTGGAATCCTTCCTTCCTGGAATTCCTCCTGGAATCATTCCTTCCTTCCTGGAATCCTTCTTTCATGGAATCCTTCCTGGAATCCTTCCTGGAATCCTTCCTTCCTTCCCGCCTTCCCTTTCTTTTTACTTCCCTCCTTTTCTCTTTCCCTTTGCCTTCTCCCCTTTAAACCCTTTTAAATTAATATGAAGTTCTACTATCTTCAAAATAAAAAATAAAAAGCAATCTACAAAGATAACTCTGGCTATTTCTTTTTCTACTAAATGGATAGGATGAAGTAAAATAATTTTTAAATGTTGTTGTTATGTTGAGTATTTTTTAGGATAAAAACAACAGGGAACAAAATAAATCACTACTTTGAAACTAAGACAGGCTTATGGCTCAAGGTAAAAAACATCACTTGCATATAAATACTGCTATTCATTTAGGGGTTTTAAATTCTATTTTAAATGGATATGCAAATATGCAATGGGAGTTTTCAGTGATTTAAACTGAATTTGCCTTTACCATATACTGAGACAACATGAAACATTGAAAAATGAGTGAATATACATTTAAGAATTATAAACTCTTACCCCTGACTTCTGAGACCTACACATGTTGACCTGGGAAGAGCTGGTTCTCACAAATCCTACTGCAACAGCTCAGCCTGAGCATAATAGGAGCATACTGAATTCTTTGAGGGTTTTTTTTGAGAATGTCAAGGTTTTAGAATTGTTTTAGCTACATGTATTGCAATAGTTCCCAGTGGCAGATGACATCTCAGTACTCAAGTAATATCCTTACAAAAGAGGTTTCCAGGCTTCAGTGTGGAAACCCCAACTATAACAAAAGACTCTCCACATGTAAACTCTCTTGGGGCTTTGAGGAGGTCATAATTTCCAATGGAAGATGATGTTGAGAATAGAGAACCGGAAATTCATTTTCTTTTTCCAAAGATGCCCACATTCAAAATATTCTGATATGGAAGATCAAGGAACCATAAATTGCTTCTCTTCATTATTTGCACTGCAGAGATGATCTAATACCCCATTAAAACCATGTCTTTCTAACATCAGATCTTATGGGGACAATATCTCAAATTTAACTGATTTTCCTATGTTTTGGGTTTTTTTTGTCCTAAGTCTTATAATTTAACACAGTGGTATTAGAAATGGCAAAGTGAAGCAATAAACAACACCATCTGCTTGCTTTTTATGCTGTATTCCCTAGTGTATTAATAAAAATCTACTAGGTTTGATGCTAAGGATAGGTACACAAGCAGCAGGAAGTGTTCAGTCTCAAAAAGACCAACAGAGACACCTGCAAGAGCATGAGGAATGTTCACCCTCAATTCTTCTCAGAAAGAACTTTGAAAATAAAACTGAGCTAGGAATTCCAGAAACAGATAAGGAATATGAATGACTCCCTCTGGTCCATGTGCCTGTTTGAGATTAGTAAATTAGTGTATTCCAAAAGTGAGAGATTCTGCCCCTCAGGCATTTCCCCAAACTCTGCACATGACAGTAGAGACAGGCAGACTGTTATGTCAATCTGCTTCCACATTTTCTTTGTTAGGTGATGTACTGACCCAGACAAGTTCTGGGACCAGACTGAGTGGGATTTCAAAGACCTAGGACAAAAGAATCACAGAATTATTGATGTCTCTGATCCACACAAACATCATCTTTCTCAGACAGTCAAAGGTCAGTGGAAACCTCTCAGACCTCATAAAAGAAGTTCTACAGGCTAATTTACCCCCTTCCTGAGTAAGTAAGTTTCCCTTCTCTCCTAGCCTGTGTATCAGCAGGGAAGAAAAAAGTTTTGAAGATAAAAGCCTTTGTGCAGCAAGTGGAGAGGAAAGACGAGAAATGTCTGGTGAAAGGCAATATGTATCAAGTATACACAGAAGAAAAAATTCCTACTCCAGAACATTTT
>NC_079362.1:70790214-70946500 GCF_029582105.1 Oenanthe melanoleuca | reverse complement strand
GATATGAAGAATTCATTTTTCTTTTATGCTATGACATTATCTTCCTGGTATGATTCTTTTACATCTTGGTCATTTGTAAATCCCATAAACTGTCTGGCAAGTTTCTTGCTTTTGATCGATATGAAAAACTTTTTATTATTACTTATTTTATTTTAGAAACTTCAGCAGCTTGTTTTTCACACTAATCTTTTCATCCCATTTTTATTAAGTTTTAACATTCGACTTGTCCGCAGTGAAGCCTTTTTGCTATTTTCATTGAGTGCACATGCCTTCCACTTTTGAAAGATATTGATTTATTTCTAAACTAAACTGGAGGGGGTTACTTCACTTTGAAGGATGACACAAATGAAAAAACATGGGGAAAACAGGAAAAAAACCTGGCTGTTTACTTACAGGAATGAATTTCAGAGGATAAAATAAGAAATAAAGGAGTTTAATCATATAGTTAAATTTACACTTTATCTAATTTCAGGTTATGAAGTAAATGTTGATTTTTTAAATTTTTTTATTTTCTGTTCCACCTCAGTATTTGCAGCAGCTACTCCTTAGAGGAAGAACACTGTGCTTGCTGTTCTCTCAGCCACACTATTCCTGAAACATTCTGAAACACTCCTGATGGAGCTGGAACAGCCCACCTTTACATGGGAGCTCTGAGGTGTGTCTTGGCTACATTACAGCATTTCTGCTTTGTAGTCTGGTTGTGTTATTCATAATACCTTTTCAATAGCTCAGAGGTGCTATAAGGGTACAGCCAGATCATCCAGTCATCAGAACTAAATTTCACAAGAATTTGTAGCCTGCAATTCAAAGCTGTCAGTTTTTAAGTCCATTTGGAAAGGCCTCTGAGTTTTTAAACCTTACACAGCCATTCCCTGTCAATTGAGAACAAACAGGTCTGGAAGTAGAAATGAATAAATGATTAGAGGGTATCCCTAAAGACTCAACAGAAACCTGATAATTTTATATGTTGAATTCAATTCAAAGGTACAGCTTTCTAATACTGACAGCTACTGTATGTTTATTTAGCATTTGGATGGTGGTCGGTTTGAGGCTTTTTTTTTTTTTTCTGTGTTAAAGTTTTGTTTTCCACAGCAATATTTAAAATAATGTTGTAAAGCTTGTCACTACATGCTAGCTTTATTTTAGAATTTATTTTTGTTGCAAATCAAACAAAGTAAAAGCATAAAAAACAGTTGCATATAAAAGTAGATCAAGACTTTTTCTGACATAAGGTTCTAAAGGCAGGCACCAAAATGGCATAACTAAGTTCAACACCAAGTTTCTAAGGGTTATGCATCTCCTTGTTGTATAGACTCAAACTGGAAAAAACTCAGAAAAAATAATTCTTTCTGTTAATACTTAATAAGAGCTTGGGGTTCTGACTGTGCAATTTTTATTTTTGAAACATTAAACAGAGATGCAACGCAACCATTTGGTATTCAAAAATACATAATTATTTTTACAGCAATTTTATTAAAATGAAAAAAATAAAAATTCTTTTATCTTCTTCTGCTGATGAGTGTTGTTTATTTAATACCTCTACTTTACCAACCCTTTTACTCCCCACAAGATATTTGTCTCCTTTTTGGGAATTTTGCACTGCAAGGTGGTTTACATTGCTCCTGTAAACCTGACTGAAAACCATGCATTCCTGCTTTTGCTGAACTATTTTCTGGACCTAGAATATAATGTTCTCCCTATATAATTGGATGTGTGTCTGGGAGTGTGAATGGGAAATGGGAGACCTGCTTGAGCAGTGGAGGATGCACTGTCCTTGAAAATGCCTGTCCTTGATCACAATTATATCCTTCCCATAGGGGAAAAATTTTGGGTTTGGATCTTTTGGGGCAGTTAGTATAACCCGACAATACAACCTATTTCAATTGTAAACTGCTGGTGGTAAAAACAGACTATTATCCACACCTACATAAATGCTGTCACAATGGATGCTTTGAGGCTTTTTAGTAATAAAAAGATAAGTAATAAGATGAAGAAATTTTATTTTCTGAGGGAATAAAAGATATCTGACTTCTAATATTTTTGTGAAGAATCAGAACTTAAGAAAAATTAAAAATCCATTAAATGCAATATTAAAAATATTTATTTAGAATAAAACATTTATTTAATCACTTTTTGACTGAGCTGGTTTTTTTTCACTAAATCTGGGATGCATGGTTTCATTTTGCTTACCTTTACACACTGAAATCTGACCCTTCCAGGTAACTGACACTGATTCTACTCAATTCCATGTAAATCCTCTAACAGATTATATTTCCTTATTGCACCAAATGATATGCAGTTGCTGAAAAATTGTGTCACTTGAAGCTTCAATTCAATATGAAGAGCATATCTCATCCAGTCATAAGAAAGTACAGGATAATCAGTTATGCTTTCCAGGATGCTGGAAACTAAACTAAACTAAACTAAACTAATTTTAAAAAAACTGAATAAATTAAACTAAATAAAATAAACTAAATGAACCAAATGACTCAAAATTCTAAAGAATCTTCAGGTAGCTGATTAATTCTTGATCTATATCTATATAGTATTTTAATAAGTCTAAGTGGTGACACAATATGAACAATCTGGATGTACCAAAATCTAATATTACTACCTGCAAGAAGATGAAAGCAGTTTCAAGTTTGGGAGATGGATTAGAAAAAAAGATTTTCCTGTAAATCTCTCCAGTTTACTGCCAAGCCTAAGTGAATTACCCACCCAGATATGGGGCAGAACTGCTGTACATTCCAGAACTCCTTATTCCCAAGTTTGTGCCTGAAGAACACAGCAACTCTTTCTCCTATTCCTGGCATTGACTGTTGCTCCTGTAATTGCCTTCACTGTTATGAGTCCTTTTTTTCCCCTTTCCCTATAAAAGAAATTACAGCTTGTCTCTGTAGAAGATAAAACCTGAGTAACTGCTGTACCAAAGAAATGCAGCAGGTTTTGCAATAATGTGAGGAAGGGAAGATATGCGACTTGCGGGCAATTAAATACATTCGACACACAGGCCTATCGGTGAGCCACTTATTTTTAACTCCTTTTAGTTATTTTTCTCTACAAAAAGAGATTTAGCCCCCAAGCTTCTCTCTGAAGAAACTTTGAGACCAGCCATGACAGGACTCACGTTGTTAAGCCTGCTGGGTAGCACCAGTACAAAACGTGATGACAGAGTCACCCACAGAGAGAGCTGTCTTATTTATCTCCATGCTGGCAAACTGATGCACTCCTAGCTGTAGTAGTTTTCCCTGTAATCATTTGTATTATTATTTATAACAAATTACGTGTCAAGGGCACAATGGCAGATTGGTGTATCCCATTAATTTTTGTATGAGGGGTGGAGGGTATAAAAGACTATTACTGTTACTAGAAATACATTGACAATTTATTTTACCTGTGAACTGAGAAGTTCTTTGCATTAAAACTTTTATGAGACAGATAGAACAGGAAAGAGATAGACTCAGACAGACTTGAGAGATGGAAGGAGAAAAAATGGAAAGTGAGAAAGTGAGGCTTGGAAAAGAAAAAGATTTGGCTGTGAGTTGAAATGGTACCTTTAATTACAGAATATTTACTAAGAAAAAGTTGTTTTCTACAAAAAAACTAAAAAATGCACATTTTCCAAGAGATCTGCTGATGAATGTAATGTGTAGTTCAAGATAGTCTACTGAATGACATTAGTAGATGACACGTATTTTTTTTAAAAGGACGATGTAACATTCTCTTAAAGGAGATGTTGTAAGTTCTTGGCTTCAAGCTTTATGAAAGAGTTATTCTGTGATATTCATGGAAGGAATATATCCTAAATAAGGAGAAAGGGAGGCAGAGGCAGTTCAGAAAAAGGTTTAAGCATCACAATGAGTTTAATAAGCAACTGAGTGCAAGAGAAGAAAACTGAAAATATTTGTGAAAGAGTAAGGGAAGCAAGAATGAAAGCTTGAACTCTCTGGCCTGTGTTCACACAAGATGATTGTAATTGTCCTTTTTGGCCTTAAAAATCCATGAATCTATGAATGAATGAATGAATCTATGATTCTGGGACAAAAGCTGAGAGAGAGTTCAAAGATGGCAGGTCCAAAGTCAAACTCATCAGTGAAGACTTATGAAAAGACATGATTGATGGCAAACCTTGTCCTTAGATTGTACGTGAGGCTACTGCTTTTTAAAAATGACACTTGTCACTTTTCCGTCTCAGCAGGAGGAGAAGAAAAACATATATATAATCTTTGTCAACATCAATTTTTCTTTCAGGTTTATTGCAATCATAAACTGTACTGCACAATGAAAAAATACAGTGTCACCTTGGGTCCATCAAACTTGACACTAAAAGGTTAAATGGATTTCATAGCTTAGCTGGATCTGAAGAGGAAGAGTACCCACAGAATACACACTGCACAGATTAATACTCTCCTCTCTTTTCTTTTCCTTGCAATTGCAGACAAAGTTTACAGACAAACAATGGACATTGCATTCAGCTCGGCAGCACAAAGGTAATTGTATCAATAAGTTCCAAAGATTTGAAGGTTCTTTCAGTGGGTGATTTGCAGCGCTAAGCGTTATGGCTCCAAAGAGATACACAGATTGAAAGTTGGTACATATGAGGTGGCAAGCCAGCCAGCTATATTATTTGCTCCAAATTGGGTGGAGTTGTCCTCACTGAGCTGTCTTTTAACCTGCTAGACTAAGCATTTCCTTTTTCCTCTTCATTTTCAAACCTGGTCTTATTACATCTCTTTCTCTTTTTCTCCTTTATCACTCCCTTGGCTGTGCTGCTACACTTGACTGTTCTTTTAAAATTCTGCTACTGCACAGATTTAAGACAAGAACAGTGAGACAACAATGGGATGTTTATGTCTATATTGGAACTGGTGAGAAACTTTACAAATTTTTGTTTGTTTTTCTTCATAAAGTTAAAAAAAAAGCCTAAATGCTCCTGGCATTAAGACACATAATATCTTCCATTCTGCTGTCCCTATTACTATCTAGAGGGAAACCAGTCAGATTTATACTGGCTTGGAGAAAGTAGACACTGGAAAAAATTTTGCTGAATGGAAAGTCATGAGTTTGTAGTGAATAATTATAATTTTTAAAAAACTAAAACTTTATATCACTGATTAAATAATCAGAGTGTTCAGTTACTTGTTTAAAATATTTTAGAGAGAATAGAGAGAAAACACTATTGGAACCTTGCAATTATGTAGCTGGTGAGTTTGCATTCATTTAACCTTGTAGTGCATGGAAAGGAAAATAGGGGGGAAAAATCCCCTCTGCAATTAGGAAGTTGGTTCCCATGGCATTTGTGAGCTCCAGTCTGAGCTCTGCACTAGGATCTAAATGCACCTCCATTCACCTTTTGAAAGGTCAGGCATGCTATGAAAACTAAACACCTAAAGTGCATATGCCACTCCACTCCTGCAAACGACTGCTTATGAATCTGAAAGGTGGATGGAACAAAGGGTTTGCAGGATTTGCATGTTCTCTCAGAGCTGGGCCACACGTGAAGGAGAAGCAGTCAAAAGCAAAAATTATCTCAGCTTCTGCCTCTGTATACAACTAACAGGGCACAGGAAAATTAAGCACTGGAAACAACACAAACAAATTCCCTGTTTTTAGCAGGCCCTGATAGAAAGAATTTTTTTGCAGTAGTGTTTCCATTATTTTGTTCTTCTGTAAAGGCATGGCCTATTAACTGATGTTAAAGAAGTGGGTAAAAATTTATACTAGACAAACTGTAAGTGAGGAAGCCAGAGGATAAGACGTTAAAAACCCATAGCCCTAAAATGAAGTTTGGTGACAAAACTAGCTAGATGTCAATGCTCATCTCAAACATTCTACTGTGGAATTAAAAAAAGAGTAACCAACCAAACAAACAAAACCCAAACAAAAAGGAAAATCAAAACACAGCCACTGAGCTGACAGTGCTTGTAGTTATTTCTATTCAAAAGAGGTTTTAAACTGATTTTGCCTTTTTGGCATTAAAACATGGAATTTTGTCTTCTTTTTAGTTTAAATGTTATGTATATTGGAAAACAGCAACATTCTTCTGCCCTGCCTAGTATGGGAAATCTTTGGCACTTGTGAAAAACCTAGGAGCAGTGTCATCCAGATATTCCTCTTCCAGAAGTCTGAAATCTCACCAGACACGGTATCTTAGTCTTCCTCTTCCTCTTTTAGGTCAGAGGAGAACGCTGTCTTAAAGAAAATAGTTTGGATAGATTCTGCTTAATTGGAATAATTCCTACCACAAGGCCAGATTCCGTGGATTTTCTTACAGCTGCTTAGTTTTTCTTTGTTGTTTGGCTTTTGCAAATGGCTCTGCTTTCCCACCTCCTAAAAACAACCCTTTAACTCATTTTCTGAGAACCCTCTGCGGAGTCTGTGAAAGATGGGGAGTCTGGAGGACTAATAGCCCAGGATCTGATCTGCAGCAGGCACTGTTTATCAAAGGCAGGGCTGCAGGAACTTGTCCCACAGCTCAGTGGGTGGGTGGTGCTGCTGGCACCAGCAGCAGGGGAGGGGTGGTGGAGGCAGCCAGGCAGCGAGCGCTGATGCGCGTTCGGGCTGATGCGGGTGTCCATGCGTGCGGACGGATATATCGAGAAGTTCTGGCAGCAACTGAAGTGTGATTTCACTTTGACTATTTGCAATGTTGATTTTTTTTTTTTTTTTGCAGTGTTGGTTCTCTGTACTAAGCAACATGAAAAAAAAAACTTATGCTACAGAGGTTTATTTAGCAAGACGGCGAGACTGAAAGTGAACAAGGAGCTTCACGATTTTGACATATAATTCTTCAGATATGATCAAAGAACTCGATTTACTGGAAGTTCTACTAAGTGTCAGGAAAAACAATTTAAAGAATTGGAGCTGTCGACAGGATGACACTTTCATTTTGAGGCAACTTTCAACGTTTTGAAACTTGTTCTTTTTCCACTTAGGAAAAAGTGTTGGAACATATATTTTCCTAATGAACGAGCTGGAGTTTGGTTTCATGTCAAAAGGAACTTAAGCACCCATCACTCTCTTTCAAAGGAAAAAAAAAAAAGAAGAGAGATTAATTGAAAAATAAAATTTATTATGAATAAAACTTAATTGCAACCAGTGTATTTTTATGTAATCCTCCTGTTTTAACAAAAAAGCATAGTAGGCTACAATTTAACTTAAATATGTATATTCTGACCAGCAACATTTAACAGCACTGCTCTTAAGAATACTAAAAAAAAAAAAAAAATCTTCATTTGTTTTTGGAACAGCATTACAGGGAATAATTAGACCACCATCTGAAGGAAGAAGTTTTACAGCTGAAGAGAATGCAATGTTTTAATGTCTCAGATTAGCTGGCATCCCTTGGGGAGACTCTGTTCTGCAAATACAGAGTCACAATTCTTGTCACAAGTGTGTGCTGAAGCTTGTAATAGGTTTCTTCTGAACCTTTCACACTTCTGCTTTCCACAGAAGGTTCATTTACCTTTTCAAAGCAGAACAGAGCTGGTTTTAGATTGTCTTGATTCCAATAGATGCTGAAGTCCCTTGAGCCTAAATTGGGATGCCTTTGTCTAAGCAAATTTTTATCTGACTGGTTAGCAGAGAGAGGGAGAAAATGGCACCAACTCTAAAAAGCTTTATGCCCTGTGTTTTGTAGTTCACTAACTGTTCCTTTCAGGAATTTTTGCACCACTTGTCTTTCTCATGTCCATTTCCTTCTTTAAAATTTTGAACACTCTAAGTGGTTAACTGGAATCCAAGCACTTTCTTAATTTAACAGTTAGTAACTTTGTGTGTCTGATTAATGAGTAATTTGGCATAATATTGCTTTAATTATTTTATTCATGTGAATATGCAAGCTTTACTATAGCCACTCCAACTCCAACCACTCTGTAATTCTCTCCCCCAAAGAACAACAACATCTGTCCATGGCTTACTTCCCCAGTTTCTAAGCTTGCAATCCTGGCCTGTCTTACAACATCCCACACATGTTTGAGTTTTCTTCTGAGTCTGCATCTCATCTCCCCATCCTCAAATGCCATCCAGCACTGACTCACTCAAATGCCGAGTTCCCAGTGTGATGTACCTGTTTAGAATTCCATGTAAACGGGGAAACACCCATTAAATTAGTTTACCACAATATTTCTTGCTTCAGCCAACACATGTGGAGTCCATTTGTGATCAAATAGAAACTCAAAAGGGATGCTGACACATTGAAAAAAAAATCTCGAATACTGCACTGCAATGCAATTCAAAGTAATGATTTCAAATACCCACATGTTAGGCCTGTAAGGCAAGCATGTTTTATGACTGTTTCCAGTCAAACTGGAATTTAGAACTGGGTGACAATATGGGATTCCTGGGGAGGTGAAGCAGTTCATAATCCTGGGGTATGTGGAGAAAAAAGCCACAAGGGAATGCAAAACTGAGGATGAATTTATGGAAACATTTTAGGAATGGTCTGTGTGGCCTATTCAGCCCTGCCTGAAGTTACAACCTTCTTGCCATGGGCAGGGACACTTTTCCACTATCCCAGGTTGTTCCAAGCCCCACCAAACTTGGTTTTGAAGATTCCCAGGGATGGGGCAGCCGCAGCTTCTCTGGGCAACCTGTGCCTGCACATCACCACCCTCACAGGGAAGAATTCCTTCTGTGGCTCCAAAACGTGCTGGCAGCACGAGTGGCTGCATTTTAAAAGCTGGGGGGGAGAAGTGACATCAAATCATACTCAATTTATTGAGCTTCTGTTGTATAATAGATGAGCTTCCAGGAACATGAGCTGCACCAAAGTCAGGTTTTGTGGTGAAGCTCTGTGGACAGAGCTGCTGTTTCATCTGCAGGGCTCAGGAAGGGAAGGGATCCCCAAGGAGATTCTGAGCCCTGAAACCAGGGGCTGTCCTGCATGGTGAGCACCTTCTGCCTCCCTGCTGCAGAGGAGGAGAAACAGGAACCGTCAACACTGAGCTCTAAACCACCAGATTATGAGGTTCTGCAGCCTGGGCTTCTTGCGTTAGCGCTGTTGAAGCTGTTTCACTTTGTATGAATAATTAAATACTCATTGGGCTGGAGACAGACAGAGAAGTGATTCTGCACCTCACCAGCTAATTGCAAGAGGCAGCAAGTAAAATCTCGTGGTTTATATTTGAAAATTGTTACTGAAATAAATTCTCTAGTGTTGGTTTGTTGAGAAACTTGTTACACTCCCTGAAGTTTAAATATCTTTTATTGGTGTGGGGTTTTATTCTTTTTTTTTAAATTCCCAGTTGTTGGCATTTAGAGAAAAAATATTTATAGAAAATTTGGATGTTGGTAAAGAAATAGAGGATTATTTATATTTTAAAATTTTACCAAAAACAAAACAAAACAACAACAAAAAAAAAAGGCAGTAAATTAAGGCAAATTTGAACATAATAATATTTGAAATAAAAGAAAAAAACCCCACCCAGAAACAAACCACAATGTCTGGATTTTTTTCCCTCCAAGAAATATTGACAGTTTAAGAGAACTAAGCTTATCATTTTTATGCATTAATAGATTGCATAGGGATATTTTTGCAACTTTTTGTTCTGAAATATATTTGAAAATGAAGGTCAAAGAAAAATATGCAGGAAATCACCCTCAAAAAAAAAAAATTTAAAAAAAAAGAAAAAAAAATAAAAAAAAATAAAAAAATTCAAACTTAAAGCCAAAAAAAAGGGCCAAAACAACAGTAAGCAAACAACAGAAGCTTCCATTTGAAGACCATTGTAAAAGCAAGTATAATTTAGAACTTAAATATAGTCATATAGTCACAGAGAGTTTTATATTTTGCATTTTAACACTGTCTTGAATCCTCTGAAGTAAATTGAGTAAATATATGTCTCAACTCAGCCAAGCTGGAAAACTCACACTTAAGTCTATTTTCAGTAGTTATATTTGTATGCAACTTAGAGTATTTTCCTAATCAGATGGAGTTAAAATGATTGAAATAAGCAAGTAGATTTCAACACTTTCTTAACTGAATATAGAAAAACAGGATGAAAAATTCTGTTGCTGCCAGGATCTGACCTTTCCTGGATTTTGATGAAAACTGAATTAGCAATCTTGATGGCATTCTCCACGAGATAATCTTGTTTGGAGCCCCTCTGTTTCACATTATCTCTGTTTTTCTTAGAGCCAGAATTTATTGCAATAGATTAGACCAATGTAAAAACTGATGTGCATCTTATTGGCAGGAGCAGTGTGCAAGAGTCACTATCCATAAACTTCTGTAGACTTGCCAGCCCTCAATCCTTTAGATACAGGCAGCAAGATAGAGAACTTTACTCCAAAAGTGTGCAGTATTTCACTATTATAACTCCATCATGGTCAATTAGCCAGACATGTTCCTGACTTTTATTTTCAAAAATGATGCTTCTTGATTATTTATGTTTCCAAAAGCTATTATTGAGTAATTCAGTGTAGTGAAGGACTTCAATATGCTCTACCATTGTGACTGTAAATCCAGGTGTTAATACTCCCAGGTGGCTCATCATCTCACTGCAGATACCTAATAAAGTTGCCATTAGCTGGCAGTATACACTGAAAAAAAAGCTATACAGCCAGCTGATCTTCTCATTAAAGAAAGGGCTACTAAGGAATGCAGTGAAATTATCTGAGTTGTCCAAGTCTTTAAAGAGGGAAAGGGAAAAACTAAAGAATGCTTATTTTCACAGATTGCTTCTATGTACACAGCTGGATGTCCTAACCAGCAGCAGCTGGAGGACAGGGACCCAATGGCTTTTAGAATGAGAGCAGCTACCACAGCTACTGTAGTCAGTTTGGAGTGGAAGTCAGGTATTAGTTTTCCAATTTTGCTTCTGACAGTAACTTTAAAAATCATCTGATTCTGATAAATTCAATGTAATTTGACTTATCTCATCTCCTGAAAAGATATAGACCTGAAAGACTCACCATCTTTGACTGAGAGAGGAAATTTGGGGAAAATGGATAAAATATTACTGAGGAAATTGTTGATAACTCTTTTGCTTTCTAGTTAAAAAAAAAACGTGTTAGATTTAATATTGTTATAGTGATAACATCTTAGGATGTAATAATCTTGTTCATATCAGGTGCAGGATAGATCTGGTCCTACTGGGGAAAAAATATCCATAAAAGATTTTCTCCACTGCAATATGCCCACATGCAGAGACTTTTTCTGGAGAGAAATCTAAAGTTTTAGGATGTTTTATTCTTTTTCAAAGCAGTCAAAACATAAATTGTCCCCATCTTGTGTTGTGCTGGCTTTCTAGGACCGTGATCTCTGGGGAAACCCAGTGATTCCAGATTTGTGGATTAGGATGTCTGTCCTATGTACTGCCTGGAAGAGCTCTAGATATTCAGATTTTTTTGCCAAAACATTATATTTTCCCAGCAAAAACAACCTGGTCATGAAACTCAGATGGCATTTGGGGTGCACACTGAACAGGTAAAATCTGGATGAGTACTGAGGTGCAAGTCAAAAGCTACTGTCAAATGTGTGTCTTTTAGAGAATTATTTCCTAATCTGTCCCAGCTTTATTCAAGTTCTCAAGGGCTGTGTGAGCTGTGAGACTGTCAGCATATACACAACATAATCACATTTCTGGGTTTGTTTGCTGGTGTTTTTTTGTTTTTTTTCTCCTCTTTGTTTTTTTCTGTACTCTTTCCCATTACCTGCCATGAGTAGGTACGCAAAGTCAAACCCTCAGAAGTGATAAAAATGACAGAATTACAGTTATTATGCCATCCAAGTGTGCTGTCAGTTGCTATCATGTGTATGAAGATAAGACTCCTGAACACACTAATTTAGCTGAAAACTCTTGTTTTCAGTGTTCATAGTCTCCTTTACTGCATAAAAGGGATGGTGCTCTGGAAGCTGACTACATCTTAACAGTGGGGATGTCCACATGCACAAACACATCCTCTCAAATAAAGAACAAGAAAAACTCTTCATCTTCTAGGGTCAAGGCATGTGAAGCCTGGCACAGTGAAATACCTTGTTTGTGTGTTTATTATGAGGATCAACAGAAGTAAAGGGACAATTGCAGAGCTCATGCATCCAAAATTTTTCTCTCCCTATCACTGCCAAAGCAGCACAAAGCAAGCAGGCAGATAATCCTCAGTGATCAAATGCAGTGAATTGAAATATTAGTAACAAAGATTTTAATATGCCTCTACCTGCCTGTAATTTTTGACAGAGCAGTCAAGAAGAACAACAACAGAAATAACTGGGGGTTTTGGAATATTCTTTAAAACATTGGAAATAAAGATGGAAATAAAAATGTAAAGGAGTAAGCATCTGAGGCAAACTTTTCCCTGTATTAAAAACTCCTGGGCTCCAAACCTGTTTATTCCAGATGCACAGCTGGTAGCCATTGCAACAACTGTAATTCTGTAATATTCTCCCATGTAGGCTGTTGCAGCTTGTCTGTTTTGCGTCCCCTGTTGTGTCTTAGCCTCTTTTTTACTGTTTTGCTGTTTATCCTAAGGAAAAGTAAACAGAGAAAATACATTATTTTCAGGATATTTACGCAGGTTGCAGTAACAGATATACACTGTAGACACAGACATTTAGGATTGTAAAGATATAATGTAAAATATTAAGAGTAATTTTAATGGTGCAATAAATTTTGGTTCTGTTTATGAGTCCTCCATAATATTTTAAGAATAATTTATAAATATTGAGTTAAAAAGTCATGCTAGAATATTATATACATATAAATAAAGAGTTATAGACATACAGAGTTGGTGTTTTGAGGGAATTACAGAGCTCATATAAGAAGCACAGAGAAGAAAGGTTATGTTTATGTCTCTGCTCAATAGAAACAAAAAATTGTGGTTTCCTTGGCAAAATCATTGATGGTCATACTCCAGCCAACATCTGTAAAATCTAAGAAGCCCCTCAAATGATGTAAAAGAACACATAAACACCAAATTTGAAGAATTCTTCATTTTTGCAAAATTCTTATAGGTCATTTGAGTTTTCAAAATGCCAAACTGTTGCTTTGAAGCCTTTTGATATATACACATATTAGAGCCGGTCAGGAAAAAAAATAAAAAAATCCCAGTCTCAATGTTTTGGTGTTCCAATCTTTGACATTTACTTTCATTCCAAACAGGGACAGAACAGAAATTGCTGGAAACATAGGGAAAAAGTGGTTTGAGTTCTTCTGGATTTGTTTTTAGAAACCAGTTTAAAGTAGTACCCCCAGAAAGAAGTTTTTATATTCATATAAGAAGCAAATCTAGCAAGTAAAACCGTTTTTGACGTTTCAGCCTGTTTCAGCCTGTGATGTGCCAAATTGCAGTTTATTATGAAATAACTGTCCATTTTACATGCAATTTGAAGTCAAGTTAACACTTTCAAATGAAATATTTTATTGTGGCTCTCAACATGTGGTGCTTGTTTGTTTTGTAATGCCATTCGGGAAAAACAAAAGAGAAATTGTCAAAACCACGACACATTTGACTAAAATAGATTTTCTAGTTGCAAATTATTTATTTTGAAAGAGGATTTTTCCTGCATGTATTCATCTGAGGTCTGCCTTTTGGGCTGTATTTTTATGCTAGCACACCCACAGAGGGAAGGTGTAGATTTTTATGTAATGCTGGAAAAAAATCAGGAAGAAAAGTAATACTCCCTGCACTTCTCACATCTCTTGCCTGGGGATTATGAAAAAGGTAGGGAGAGTCCTCTTTGGGCTGACAGATCTAACCTCCTCATCATCCTCCCACCTCCCAGCTACAGATTTGGAAGCAGAGATCAGTTCAAACTGGGCAACACTAGGTGTGGTTTGTAGGGAACAGAAGATCTGAGGATAATGTCATTGTTTTAGTTAAAAACAGCTGTGTAGCAAAGAGCTCAGGAGCACCCAGTTTCTGATGCTGAATAGAACTGGACAGAGGTAAAACTTAAACTCATTTCATATACATGGTCTTCAGAGAGCACAAGATGTATCTTACTACCTATATCTGTGGAAATTTCCCTGCTTGCTAAGAATCCTTTAAAAGTGTCTCAGAGACTTGTATGTGTGGGATATCTGTGACAAATTATCTATATACAAAATGTCATTTTTAACCAGGATATCTTGTATTTGTAAATACCTTCACCCACACAGGTGACAGACATTTGGAGCACTGGTACTTTGGGGAAAGAAATTTTGCAAGTAGAATGCAAGCAAGTCTGGGCCAACAGAAGATGCAGAAGCTTTAATATGTGATAGGAGCAAAAGCCTGGTGGGTTTGACAGAAACAGGAGCAGAACAGGCAGGGATCTGCCTTGCTTAGGTGCATTGCTGCTGGAGGGACCTTTCAGTCCTCAGGAAGATTAAATTTATCATAAACCTGCAGAATGCTCTTGTAACTATGAAGACAAGCTGTTTCCTGAGATCCTTGAGCAACAATACAGCCAGCAGATGAAGAGATGTAATTATTCCACTCTGGCCAGCACTTGTTTGGATATATCTGGAACAATGTGTTCAGTTTTAATTTGCTCTACTGTGTAATTTTTGCTGTGAAAAAATAGAATCTGGAGTAGGACCACCAAGCAGGGGGCTTAAAGGATTGCATAACCTGATTTATGGAGAGAAATGGAAAATATTTTTGCTGTGAGAGCAGTAAAATATTGGAATAGGTTTCCCAGAGGAATGGTAGAATCTACCTCATTAGAAATTCAGTTTGACAGAACCTTTGATCAAAGACCATTTCTTAAGAGAAGATGGAATAGATTTTTAGAGATCCAGCCTAGATTTTTCCATTATTCTATTCTATTCTATTCTATTCTATTCTATTCTATTCTATTCTATTCTATTCTATTCTATTCTATTCTATTCTATTCTATTCTATTCTATTCTATTCTATTCTATTCTATTCTATTTTAAATTCTAAATGCAATTATTTATTATTTTCTTAGTCATTCTGGGAGGGAGTGGTTTCCATTGCTTTTATGAGTACTCCAACAATGTTAGGTTGCCAAAATTTTTTTTTTTTTTTTTTGCAGTTTCACTTAAAGATTTTTAGCTTTCTATTTTATTGTATTTGCTCTTGAATTCTTACATAACTTTTCCTTTTTTAACTGGCTGACTCTGTTTTAACATGTCTTATCTTTTGTGGCCTTTGATCATTTACTGTCTCATGCTTTGAGTCAGAATTTGTATAAAAAGTGAGATAACATCACACTTGCACCTGAAAGTAGAACTTGGATATCATACACCTGAACCTTGAGGTGAGATTCGCTTACTTGGTTTATATTTGCCTTAATTTGTGTTTTAGATACACAGGCATTCACATTCACATACATGAATAATGTTTTCTGAGATTTTAAAGTATATTTTTAGAGACACATGTGAATGGAAAACCATATTTCTGTAAGTTAGTCACAACACTGGAAAGGTACCTGTTGGTGTGTACATGGATCAGTGTGAGTCAAAAAATTGCATGTGAACCCTTGTGGCACTCTGGAGGGAATTTCTCAGAAGCTTCCTTGCCAGCTACCCTTGGTATGTCACTTATATTTCCTAAGACTGTTTTAGTCACAGTAGCAGGATCAGAGACATCAATGGGCCTTAATCAACACTCAAAATCCACCTGGCTATTCAGAAAACAGTGAAAAAATTGTCTCTGACAGAAAGAGCACATCATTATAGACTCATAAACTGCACACAGTGGAGTCAGTGGGAAGACTGGAGGGCTTTGAGTCTGTTGGCAAAGCCAGCAAGAGTCCAATAAAAGGGGAAAGAAGGAATGATAGGGTGATTGTGTTTAGTAGAATAAGGAATAGTATGACTGCCTGCTCACACAAAACCCCCACAAAACAGAATAAGTCTTTTGGTTTCTGCTACAGTACCAAGGATTCTTAGAAGTATAAATGGCAGTAGAATATGCTTTTGTTTACTCAATGGGCTGCTGAAGTCAATAGGATTGTATTAATAGCTATTACTTCTAGATATAATTCTGAAAAATTTATTTTTTCTCTGAATTGAAGGCGTGATTATCTACACAGTGCATTAGTAGGATTAGTATCCACTGGAGTGATGTGACACTTCTAAGAAAAATCACTTTGGCCTTCATATCCTGGACAAATATATAGATATAGATTTTTTTCCCCATAATTATTGCTAAGTACCAGATTTTGGCATGATTTTTTGTCAGTTTGATTAGATTACAGCAGTATGGTTTACGTTACTTAAATATTTTCAATACCTAGTATAGGAAAAGAAGATAAATAATTCCAGATATGTAATGTAAGAAAAAGTTATATTATACTACATCCCACTTTTAGACATTACTCATTAATTTACTTCAGATTCAAAGAACTAAAACAAAACAAAACAAAACAAAACAAACAAAAAAAAAACCAAAAAAAACAAAAGCAAAAACAAAAAGGAAAAAACAAAACAAACAAACAAAAAAACCCCAAAATATAACAGAAATAGAAAATATTAATTTATTTTATAGAAAATGGGTATTCATATACCAGACTTGTAAAACAAAATTTCTCTATCCCTTTATCCCTTAAGTTCTTCACACACTATGATCCATTACCCCTTATGGATAGTGAACTATATGTACCAGTGTATTTATTAATGTACTGTAATAGATCACCAGTCTATATTTCTTTACTGCATCCTTGGTAACATATTCAGAACATTATTTAAAGCTCATTATTCACTGAAATAACACATGCAATAGCACAAGTTGGTTAGCTGTGATATTTTATTAGAGTGAGCATTTCGGGATTTTATTCTCAGTCCCTCATCAACATAAAACATGGTAAAGAGTTCATAAATCTAATTAAGAACATTAGAATAAGGAAAAATCACTGAATATTTAGTTAAGATATGCAAGCCTCATGTACAAGCAAGCCATTAGAGGCAGTCATAAATGCCAATTGAAAAGCACTCAATAACAGCTAGTTGGTGGGAGTACAACAAGACAGATGTAGATGGAATGGAAGTCTACAAAGGTAGAAGTGTTTTGCTTAACTGGTTGTTTGTCTGGCTTTATTTTTTTCATTTTCCCTCCTCTTTTCCCTTGAAGAAATTTTACTGGGATGCTGTTCTAGGTTGGGTTGCCATTCATTTAGGAAAATAAACCTGTAGTAAATGTTATATCCAAGGGGACATCAATTTAAACTGGGCCAGCACCTGCCCTTGAAGATAGTAGATTTTTCCTTTTCCTTCTCCTTCTCCTTCTCCTTTTCCTTCTCCTTCTCCTTTTCCTCTTCCTTTTCTTTTTCCTTCTCCTCCTTCTCCTTCTCCTTCTCCTTCTCCTTCTCCTTCTCCTTCTCCTTCTCCTTCTCCTTCTCCTTCTCCTTCTCCTTCTCCTTCTCCTTCTCCTTCTCCTTCTCCTTCTCCTTCTCCTTCTCCTTCTCCTTCTCCTTCTCCTTCTCCTTCTCCTTTCTCCTTCTCCTTATCTTTTTTCCTTTTTTCCTTTTTTCCTTTTTTCCCCCTTTCCCATTCTCCTTTTTATTTTTCTTCTTTAGAGATGTTTGAAAGTTATTCAATTCGTAAAAGATATTTTTAAGAAAATTAATATCCCTTAGAATCCTTCAAGTTTCTTTGTTTATTAGTAGCCATTTCAACAAAAATTCAGCATACAGGATCCTGCACTTGTGATAAAACCCCTAAAAGGTAAAGGTTTAGTTCCTAGAAGGTCTGTGGATTTTGCTTAAGTGAGACAGGAAGAAAAACTGGAAAGCACAAGTTACTTACAAAGCACAGTGCTTTCCTGAAAACAAGAGAAAAAGAAGACAAAATCCACCCCAAATTAATTAGCAACCTATTGATTGCCTAGGGAACTTGTCTTTAGATTTATTTGGTAAAGGTCTGAATCCTCATTCTGCCTTGCCTCCACTATATATTTCTCAGGCCTTAATGGCCAAAATAAAGAGGCAAGAAGCAAAAGTGAAATTATTTGTAGGATCAGTGATGATGATGCCTTAAGATGTTATCTTGGCCAGAGGCTGGATAGAGTTAAAGGAATAAAGCAGGGCTTTATTGAAAGGCCTTCAAAGGATACACCTTGGGCAGTACAAGAGCCTGGCTGTGGATCCACCCAAGCTGGATGACAGGTCACAAGTTTTCACACTTTTATAAGTTTTGGTCCATTTACATATTGGGGTATATGTCCAATTACAGCTTCAGGTTATGCAGTTCCATTCTCCCAGATTGCTCTCCTCAATTCACTGTTTGCATTTTGTGGCCTAAAGATGCAACAGTGTCCTTGGTTCTCAGGCAGGAAAAGGATTGTTTTGTCTGAATAAATGGTGAGGAGAACTTGCTAACTCTTGATGTGAAGTTCACAGTTACAAACAAATGCAGTACAGTACCTGGAAAATATGAAAGGTAAAACTTAAGGCATCAGTGAGGACAGACAACCTGGTAAGAGTTTAAGGTCTTTGTTTCTAGAATACATTTTTTTTCAGTCACTGTTTCTCATACAGCATGTCAAAACCCTCCATTGACCTACTCTGAAGTAAAGGCACAGATTCAGTTTTTGCCCTCAGTTTTTCTGAACAGAGCCCTCATCACTGGGCTCCCTATTTAAGAGAGACAAAGAAGTTCCTTGATTAAGGGCCATGACTAGGAGGGGAGCAGTTTGCAGTTTGTTGAGCAATGAAGAGAGATGTGTTGTGAGGACCTTGCTCAGAACCATCAGGAGAAATCTAATTATCATGGGAATGCAGGTAGCTTTTGAGTCACCTAAGCAGTAACTCTGAGTATATTTGCAGCAAATACCTGATGAGACAAACAGCAAGCAGGCAAATAACAAATTATAGTTAGTGCACTCCTACGTATGAAGATGTAGGACCATGAAGATTCAGATTTTTTTCAGTTTTGCTTATTTGCTTCCTCTTCTTTGCATGGCAATTTCAAAGGAGTGTGGTTAGGCACATTTCAGTAAAAGTTTTGATGGCAATACCAGTATGGAGTCCCTTAACTTAAGGATAAGGCTTTTCCAAGCCTGAGATCTGGAACAAAATCTGTTAGTAAACACATCTGATTCCAGATGACTCGTTCACATTCAGAATACCCGTTATCAACCTTCTGCAACATAATGAAAAATAAATGTATTAGTAGTGCAGTCATCAGTCCTGGTTGTGTTAAGATTCTTTCTTATTCAAGATCTCAGCTATCTGATTGAAAGTGTGTATCAAGCCTGGCATCCGTGAGCTAATGCAGTGTAGGAGAGGAAATCAGTATTAAGAGAGATTTACTTTTAATCCTTTGTGTGTACCTGTGTGGTGGTTTATTTTACATGGATTTGGAGTTTAGGGTTTTGGACATTTACTTCCAATAGCTCATAATTCTTGAGAAAAGCAAGATTTTATTAAACTGAAGTATCTTATTCAACTGACCCAATCACAAATGCAACCATTCCATTTTATATATGTATATTTAATTATTACTGTGCATTATATACCAATTAAAATGACCCCTCAAACTGCTTCAGTCCAAGTGATCTCAGGCTCCTCTGCTTTCTATACTCTTATTGAGTTGAAAAATAACAAACAAGAGTAAATGACATTTACAGCTCCTAATTGGTGTTAATTAGCAGTTCTTATTATTCAGCAGGACAAGCAGTGGTCTTTTATTGAGAATTCAGTGATGCACATCTGTTTTGAACTCATCAGGCTTAAAGACAAGTAATAAAACAGCTGAGTGAATGACTTAGGGCCATAGCCATCATTAAAGAGTTCTTGCAGAAGATTTATTTATTTTTTGCTTTAAAAAGATTACTTTTGGGACCATGATCATACAAGGGTTAATGCTTCCTAATTAGAAGTAGATCTTGAAATGATGTTGATACATTGACTCATTAATAATAACCTAAATTTTTATTGTTTTTTATTGCCAGTGGTAATTGTTATAAACTAGACCCTGAGGCAAATCAAGGGGGATTAGATTTGTAACCACATGTAAGTGCTAAGGGGTTGTTGATGCCAGTAGGATGCAAGACTAAAGAGTTGTTTAATCCTTTAAGTACTGCAGAGCACTAAAATTGATGTCTGAGATACCCCAAGCCCACAATTTCTGTCTTCAGAACACTTTATTTAGACATGTGGTACCACGATGTGTGTAGTGACTTGGTTAGTGAGACCCATTTAGCTCCAGTGAAATTCAATAAGTAGGGAAGATTCAGTCTCTTTTTTTTTTTTTTTTTTTTTTTTTTTTTTTTTTTTTAATGGAGAAGTTTTCTCTAGTCCTTAACAGGTACAGCTGTGGGGCAGCTGACACCATCCAGCTTTGGAATCTCTTAGGCTTCTCTAGGTAACCAGGTAGAAGTACTGTGGGCAGATTTAGGGAACTAGTACAGTCTTGCACAGCTAAGGGGCCATTCACAGTCATTCATGTGCCCAAATTCGTGACTTTAAAAATAGTTTAGTTGCCCTGTAAAGGCAGTTGAGAGACTTTTTCATCTCATGGTAAGCAAAAAAAGACACGTCTGATGAAATTTACTCCTGAATTGCTTTTAAGTGTAAAAAGATAGGTGTTCTTAGATTTAATCATCCTCTAATGTCTATAATTAGATTCTTTTTTAACAGAAAGCTCAAGAATTAGCTGCAGTTATAATAGAGATTTCTCTCAAACCAGATCAAAATGTCTTCCCCATGGCTCTGAAATCTGTGTCTCATTTCACCTGTGAATTTCCTACTGTAGCTTCTCAGCTTTATGCACTGTTTTCTCAGTGCCTGACTTTCCTGGGCATTAGATACATTACCTAAACACCTAATTCTGCATGTTATTAGGTGACAAACCCTAAAACTTTTATGGAACTAATCCATGCCCTCATGGTGGGGTTCAGATAAACAGGGTGTGGTAAAAAAATCTTCAAAAGATGCATTCCTTTAAAAACAAGAGTAGTCAGTGAAATTTTGTTCAATCTGCATAACACAATGGTCTAGTGTAACTATAGCCAGATATGAATAAAAATGAACTGACAAAGACCTCCCCCCACCAAACCCCTGCCAGAAATCTTAAGAAAAGTTGTCTCATCTCTTTGGAGCTATACAATGCAGCAGATAAATTACTGCCTAATCGCTCTTTACTGTGTTAACTGTCAGGGTTCTAACTATTGTTCCATATGAAAAATCCATGTTGAGCATCCAGCTCAAAAAAAATCTCTGAGAGTTCTTTAACGAAAAGGAAACATTTGTTAAGCAGAAATGCTTTGTAACTCACATATTACTTGCCAAGAAAAGCCCTGCTCTGGTGCAGCTAATTTGTAGTGATGTCAGGCTGGGATTTTCAAAGGTGCCTAAAGAAGTTAAATGACTGCCTCCTATTGACTTTGCAGCTACAATCCTGATCATGCCTTTTATTCTGCTTTCACTTTAATGAAGGGAAGAAGTGAAGGAAAGGGTTGGCTAATAGAAGGAGTAGGAGATTTAAATTTCTTGGAGCTCCACACAAAGATTTTGCTCAATGGATCAGCAGATGTATTATTATTAATAGCAAAAATATAGGTACCTACTTATTCAGTCTGTAGGAGTACACCCACAATATCTCATAGAGAATCATGGTTATCTTCATTTAGCAGGTGAAAAAATGCAATCTAGGTCAACAAAGCTCAGATACTTCTCTGCAGGGCCCCCCTGTGCACATACCAGCAGAACTTAGGATGCAGAATTGCAGCACCAGAACTCAGCTACAGGTAACTTCTTCAGGCATTGATGCCCTTGGTCAAGGTTGCTCAAAGATACACGACACATTCATAATGAAATGATGGATTTGACTGGGTCCCAAACCAGAATCCCACTTGCCTTTTTCTTGGGGAGCCTGATGATAAAACAGGACCATCCTTGCACTTGGCACCAGGCTACCACATGGCTCGTACTGAGTTAAGCACCATATTGATCTATTTTTAACCTCATAAATAAGAGGTGTTAGAATTCACTGTTATTCTTTGAAGGATGATGAATTTATGACAAAACTATATGAAAAAAATAAAATAAAAAATTGAATTTTATATTGTTCCAAACTTGAACTTGACTTGAGTCCATTAGAAAATAAAAAAATATTCTTGTTTTTTTATCACTTTTATGAAAAAAACTCTATTTCTGAATGGGTATGAAATATATACTTTTTTTTTTCTTTTTTTTTTTGAGAAAAAAAGGCAAAGACACTATTTCTAAGTTATTTGTCTGAGAATGGGTCCTATTTGGAGTAAAAGTTTTGAAATCATGACAAAATCAACATTTGTAAATCTTTTTGAAACAAAAATCCTTTTTTCTGGAGACCTGAATGAGCACAGATTTACCCTTGAGAATGTGTATTTGTAACATTATTATTCCCTGATTTCTACATATTTTAATGAAGGAATCAAGCCAAAATTTGTATATTTTTTATTTGTTTGCTTGGGGCTTTTTAAACTTATCTCTCTTTGGCATTAAATCAGCAACAAATACAAGTTAAAAATCTAGAGAGTAGTTAGTGTAGAAGAACAGGCAAACTTGGAGAGGAGTTCAATTTTTATCTGGGGTACTCATCCAGATTAGAGGACTAATTTTTTTTATTTCTCTATAGTGGATGTAGGAATTTAATGCACTTTAATAATCTCAATAAACTGTAGGTTTTTTTCTATTTCTTTTACAGGAATTCTTAATCTAGCAATTTGAATTTTTTTTGCTTAAATAGCTTTTTTTTTTGCACTAAAAATTGGTGTAACTCTCTTAAGAAAATGTTGACATTCAGCTTTTCAAATTGATCGTTGTTCTATGTAACTTAACATTTTCCCTCTTTTCTCCACTTAACTTTCATTGTTCTTGAGGATGTAATTCTTTTTTCTATTTAAATGCCCCAGTTTTTATAAGCACACATAAATAAACACTAAGCTTACTTGCACCAATAGTGATGTCCATGCACATATGGAAACCATTAAAAAATTAATATTTTATGTTTTTGATACGCAATTTATTTCCTTTGTTGATTCAGGTGCAAACAGTTTCCACCAAGGTATTAAATCCCCAGATCCTCCTTTCTCAACCACTGCAGACAGAAGAACAAGCCTGCTCATCACTGTTATGCAATCCCACTTTCTGCCATCCCAGAAATGTCTGGATGAAGGAACCACAAAAAAAACCATATAGAAAATCCTTGCCCCAAGACAGGATCAACAAAACATATGTAACAAAACATATTATCCAAGAAAACATGATTAAACTACATTTTCTTCTTGATATTAGTCCTTTTCCACGTGTATTAATTGATGTGTAAATAAGGATACCAACTACTATTCTCCTCATAGCCACCAGTAGTCTGTGACACTTTCCTTGACCAGTTTTTTTTTTTTAATTTTTTGTTTTGTTTTGTTTTGTTTTGTTTTTGTTTAAACCCATGATACCTACAAGAAATGGATATCTATGAGCTGACTATCTCCCTGTCAGCCTAAATTCAACCTGGTCAATTGCTTCATGTGTTTCACAAGAACTAAAGACAGACCTCTAAAGAAAAATAGATTAGCAACAATGAAAAGGACAGTAGAGCAATGTTTAGAGTTTACAACAGTAATCAAAATGTTTCTTTAGTGACATGTCACTTTAATTATTTAATTTCCCATTTTTTTTTTCTTAGCAAATTAATTTCTCCTCGCCCCCCCAAAAAAAAAAAAAAAATCAGTCAGAACTGCATTCATTAGAAAACTATATTCACCACATTACATTTGGATATAGGAAAATGGTTGAGGAAAGCACAGTCTATGTAATGTGAAATGTTTTATGTGATGCTGTTCAAGGAGATTGAAGTTGTTGCAGAGATGAAGAACACATAGTAGTAAATGTTGAAAAAGTTGGAATCCTCTTCATTGCTTACCATTATGGTAGCTTACTCTGTATTAATTGGGAAAAGAAAAAAAAAAATCAAGGCATTTCCTCAAAATAGGCAATTCTTTAGAAATTATAGGTAAACACAGTATGAAATGAGTGCTCATTTTTCTGTTCATTTTTCATATACAACTTAGTTGATTGTTCTAATTTGCATGTTTTCATATAGCATCAGTCAAGAAGCACAGGACAAAATATATACAACATAAATGAGGATATGCAATGACTGGCTTGATTTGATTACTGACAAATTACTGATTTAACATATACCATTTAAAATAATATTTACTGTCTAAAGCAGAGGGATGTTTCTGGTTTTCAACATGTGTGCTGTCACTGGGGAGCAAATAATGAATACATGCCCACACATATCAGCTGCCACCCCCTCAGCCAGTTTGAGCTTTATGGTTTCAGATACTGCCCAATGGAACTGTTCTCATAAAATCAATTAAATGAAAACACTTTTAAAATTTTCTTTCCCAAGAAAGAAAGAGGATAGAAATTTCTGAGATATTCCACACGTATGCAGGATTTCAGATGAGAAAGACAAAGAGATGATGATGCCATGTAATTATATTATTACTCATAGCAGAGTATGGTTTCCTACTCAACTGATCAGTTATGTTATGCTGCATATACCCAGAGTAAAAAACCCAAATCAAATAAGCAAAGAATTGAAAACTTACCTTAGCCCAAACCTCTCTAATGAATTTGTGAACTAAATGGGGATAATGGATGTAGAGAAGCATTATTTTCTCCATTTTATTCACGAGCATGGGGTAGTAAGCAGCAAGATTGCAGATCCAAGTCCATATTGAATCCACAACCTCTGAATGGTAATCATCTGTTTTCTTACCTGAAAGAAAAGATTTCAAAATTGGAAATTGCCTTTAAAAATACCATGGACTTCCAGAGAAAGACCAGAAGTTGAGGCTTATCCTTGCCCACCAAGTGTTCTAACCACTTAAATATCTAAATATCATCTGGTTTCCAGATTCATGCTGATTACAGAGTTATTGTGCCTTGGCTGGTTAACAAAGGGTGATCTTGTAAATGGTCCCTGGCTGTTGTGCCTGGAAGTTGTGTGCATGTGTGTTTGTTCTCCGTGTCCTTAGACAGCAACAAAGCAATTCTATTGCAGTGGGAACTAGTTCAGAAGCCATTAAGTATCAATATGAGGATCTACTCAGATGGCTAAATTTGCTATTAACAGCACAACAGAGATTGAGGCAGCCCCAACAGTAATTCTAGATGGCAAGCAGCACCAGAGGTAGAGTAACTACCACAGTTGTAAAAATGATGAGCAAGGGATGGGAATTCCAGTAGGGGATATCATTACAGCAGCTTGATCAGATGTGACTGAAGACATAATGATATGATCTCTTTGTTACCATGGATGGCACGAAGATGCCTCCAGACAGGTGTCTTCCCACTCCACTTTTGCCTTTCCTTTTCTATTTTGCAATGTTAAAGTAAACAGCTGGTAGTCCAGCACTGGAAGCAGTTTAGGTTCAGCTGGGACAACCTCTTGATCTGATTTTTTTGTTAATTATCAAAGAGCTAGGAGCCCTTAACACATCCCTCTTCTCCGGGGAATCCCATAATTCACTTAGGTAGCTCACATGAAAGGTAAATTCTTCTAGTGAAGACACCTTGGTTTGAAACTCTTAATACAAAGTCATCTGAACTATTACCATTTCAAAGTGTATAACAATGTGTCATTCAAAAAAGCACATATTGCATGTGACAACAGGATGTGACTGGGGTGGTAGTGTATGGAAACCCTAGAAATGATCAGTGAGGGGTTCTGATCAGTTCTTGTCACATCTTGATTAAATATTTCCCATTCAAATTCTATTGTGTTCATGTAAGAATCCCTTTTTTAAATCATTGGGAGTCAGTAACTTTGTATTTAAGAATTTCAAAGAGCTGTCTCAGGTATTACTCAAACCACTAAAGTAGATTTAATCCAGTGTTTAAAACTTCAGGACATGCCTGAAGTGTAATGGGAAAAATGCATAGTAACAAACTTTTTAAAGGAAGAATAAATAGGATAATCCAAGCAATTACGAATTTCATTTATATTTGAAGCAAAATGATGGACCATTTAAGACAAGCCTGAATTAACAATGAATTAAAGGAAACCAATGTATTAATGGCAGTGAATTTGCACAGGTTGGAAATAAATCTTTTTAAATAAATCTTTTCAGCTCATGTCAGTGCTTTGATGAGCGGACTGATTCAATTCAATAAAGTAATAATGTAGAAAATAATGTAACTCACTTAAAGAAGTTGACTTGTATACAAGAAACTAAAAAAAGAAACAACAAAAAAACCCAAGCCCCATTGTTTTTCCAATCACATTTAATTATTAAAGAAATGGTTGATAGCTATGCCCCACAACATAATAGCAAATTGGGAATTAATACTAATAAGGTCTTTTTGACTGGGGTCTCCCTGGGATTGATTTTTGACTCTATGCTAGTAAACATTTTATCAACAAGGTGGAAGAAAACGTAAAATCATTACCAGTAAAGCTTGGAGTTGATACAAAAGCTAAAGGAATGATAAATAATGAAGAATACAAGCCAGTGGTACACAGTGCTCTCTGCCTCCAATAAACTAGGGACAAGGATACTATTAGACTCAGATATATGAACAAGTTATTCTGGCATCTCACACAACAAGTCGGCTGATTCATGAGAACTATCCATGGGAGTAGTCTACCCTGCAGAAAATCAAGGCTGTTCAAATTAGTTTCGCTCAGTGAAAAGCGGGCTAAGCAAACTCAGCTTATCTTATGTTTAACCCAGATTTATTGTACACCATGGAACAGACAGTAGAGATCAGCTGACATGCAATAATAGGTTTTGTGCCTAAGCCTAGTGTGTATTTTCAGTGTGGTTAATAACAAGTAATGCATTTAAGAGCAAAGCATGTTTGTTACATTTACAAAATGGGGAAATACCACAGTAAAAATATAATAATAAAGATAATATTTCAGAGCTAATCTAGTGGATAGGACAAAAAAAAAAAAAAAAAAAAGTGAGTGTCAATTTAGAGTAGGCATATTACATTTTTATGGTGAGAGTAATTAAATGTTAGAATGACAAGATTTATGTTGGATTCTCCATTGCTGGAATTTTTTTAACAAGAATGGATTTTGTTTTCTGTAAAAAAATTTTCTTTCCAAAACACTAGTATTTACTTGGTAGAGGAATTAAAAATCCTGTGTCCTGTCCTATGAAGAAGGGTAAACTGAACAAACCTAGTGATAGCTTCTCACTTCAAAATCTAAGACTCCTATAGGGATTGACCAGTGATTTTTCTGCCCTGAAATAGTTGATGAAAATAGGTAATGAGATAAGACAGCATCTGCATTCTGTGAGAAGTCACAAGCATTATAGTGATGACATGGAGCAACAAAAAGCTTTATTTGCCATTGCAAGTAACTGAAGTGAAAGTAAATGACAGAGATGACTGCTATCAAATAACTTGTGATTTGGTGTCTTGAAAAATGCTGCCTTTATTCTAGGATATTTAATTTCTTATCTGACCCCATGAAAGACAAAAATCTTAGTTTCTGAAAAAATTATTGATAAAAAAGGATATAAATCAGAATCCCATCTGTGGAAAAAAAAAAAAAAAAAAAATTATGGTCTTGCCATGGTATCATAGTCCAGTTTTGCTTATAAACAGAAAAGAAAAAAAAAAAATAAGAAAAATGTATCAATATCATTGTGTAATTATTATTGTTATTGCTACATATATTGATTTTATGTTTCACCAGCTGAAACAGTTTGTTTAGACAAAACTGAAGAATTAATCGTTTTTACTTTTAGACTTCAAAGTAAAGAAACCTCTGAAAACTCAGTTTAAACAGCAGCTCTGAAGTCATACTTATTTACAGATTGCTAAAGTGGTGAATTCTTTTCAGTTTGTGTTTCTATCAAGTTAGGAAGTGCCTGTAGAAAAAGAGATACATTCTACCTCAATATTACTATTGAATTTTGATGTTTCTTGTCAGTCTTCTTCACTTCCTCCATAACTGTGGAGAAACAAGGACATCTCTCCTGCTTGACTTGTAATCATCAGGTGTGATGAATCAGCCTTTAAATAAGGTTAGCTTTGTTTTCAAGAGGAAGTTTACAAGATTAACTAGAGGAAGACATTTAGTTTAACTGTCTTGAAAAAAACAAAAAAAAAAACAACAAAAAAAAAACAAACCATGAACCAAAACAAAACCAAACTCACTTAAAACCACTTAGTTGTCTTAGTTCTGACAGATTGTAATTATTCTGTCTCTTTAACAATTGAGCCCATGAGAAGTTTGCAAGTCTTTGATGCCTTCAGGTCAATGACAGTTGTCTCAGCCAGCATCCCTCATGCAATTACATCGAAGGGTCTTGGTTAAAGCAGGAGCCACATAAAAAATTGTATGGTTTTTATATGTGAAAGACAGATGGTGACATGAAAATAGTTTTGCAGATGGACAGATATATGATCAGTTGGCACTTAGTACAGCATTGAAGCAAAGTAGCTGAAGAAAAACTTTGAAGGGGTCTAGGAATTCCATGTCAATTTCCTTAAGTTTATATTTGTAGTTGTGTTCCCCTGCATTTTGTGGAAAAATATGTTCTGTTCAGTACATATATTTTCTAGTATCAGTCCTAAGAAAACCATTTTTATGTTTATATAGAGTATATTTGTATTTTTTTTCTTTTTAATAAATAACCCCTGCATTTCTAGATGTTGAAGGATATTTAAAATGGTTCTTATCACTTAAATTACTTTCCTTTTTTCATGTTTTATTTTTTTAAACAAAAATAAAAGAAAATATTTCTTTGCCAACACTAACAAAATGCCCGACAGGTCTGTGACAGGATGTCACAAATCAACTTCCACAGCCAGGAATGGACTTATGAACCTATTAAACTCACCATCTTTGGCTTTGAAGCAACAGTCATCATCATTAATTGTTATTATTGCACTCCTTGACATTTTCAAGGGAAAAAAAGGCACAAAGGATTTCATGAGAGCCATAACTGGTCACCTTAAGACAAAGGGCTGCTTTTGCTTTATTTAATTAAAGTGCTTCTTAAAAATAGTGAAATGCAAGACCTGAAATTAAACCAGATGCCTACCTTTCATTTCCCTATAAATTCTGGAGTCTCTTACAAAAGTTCAAACATCTCTGCAACTTTTTTTTTTTCCTTTTTTAAATGTCTTCTTTTTCCCCCTATTTGAACAGATAGAGCAAGGAATTTGTTTCTTACTGGGACTCCTAGACTGTGCCACACAAGAAAAGTAGATTACAAAGATTCAAAACAATGTTTTTTCACAGTATTGAAATCTTTGAATTCTTGTACTTTTCAAGGGGTTTGGCATTTCTAAGAAATTTTCCCTAGAAAATTCCAGGTTTCTTACATATTAGACTGGACACAGAACCCAAAAACCTGTTTGTGTACTTCAGCCGGTGCAATAATAAAATTCAGAGATTGAATTTCCTTTTACAATTTACCTTAGATAATTTTTTCCTGGCTAATGTTTTCTGAAAACTGGGTAATACTCTTCAAAAGAACAAGAAAATATTAATAAGTTTTTGATGCAAAATATTTTCTGCATGTATGCTGATAAAATATGTGTTTTTTAAATGCCTGAGTTAGTACACAGCTAGATAAATTTTCATGCTTGTGTCCACACATCAGGGAACATCCACAACCCAGACTCAACCCTCTTTAGGTTTTCAAGTGGGTATATATGAAAATTTATCATCTTCAGCTTATTATATTATCAATGGAGAGAGGAAAAGGCAGCAAAGAAAGAGACTTCAGAGACAGAATCTTATCTGTAATGTTTTATTAAAGATATTTTATGAGAATTTGTATAAAATTTCCAGTTAATCATACTTTTAAGATTGAAGTTTTATTGTAGTTTTTTACACATTTCCAAAACTTTACACGTAAAGTTTCTCACAATGAGAAAGTCTTGTTTGCTGACTTACTACTTGTTTTGTTTAAAAAAAAAAGAAAGAAATTAGAGAGTGATAGCTTTACTCTTTATTCTTATTGTCCTAATAACTCACAGACTTTTCTAAGTTTAAAACTGCTGGGTATAAACATTGGGAAAAAAACCATTTTTAAATCACTGATATGATTTTGTTCATTGATTGATCTCCTTTTACTATAAGAGACAGAAAAGACTCATTAAACCATACAGTTTGTCTCAATACCAAGCCAAGATTGATTGATCCCTACATTGCATGGCTCAGGCATTTTTGTGATGAAGCACACCCAGTTGTGAAACTTGCCATGGCCAGCATATCACAATCATTATGATACATTGCATATGCTCCTGCAATTGTTTATACCACTCTATTTTCATGTAGTAAAAGCAAAACAATCCCAGAGTTCTTCTCACCTACCTGAACTCCACTAGAATTTCCATAGCTGGCTTTCTTCTTTTTGGAAAGTGAAGAGTAGGGTGAGTGGGAGCAAGGCAAAATGTTACATGCCAATGCCACCTTTCTCTGGAGAAGAAAGATGGTGTCCTGACATGCTCTTGACTCTTCCATTTTAGCTAGAGTCATGATTACCTGCAATGTGGTCTCAACCTGGGAATATTCCAGAGCTTAAAATATTCAAATTAAAAGTTTTGAATCCAAATAAATGACAGGAATTCTACTTTTGCAATCATTACTTTGTACTTCATGAAGCTCAGAAAAGCCAGTCATATTGTTTAAAATAATCAGTTTATAAAAGCAAAGCTTATCATTCCCATTTCTATTATGTCTGTGCTTGCGCTGTTTTCTATGAGGGAGTACAGGTATAATCTTGCTGCACATTTCTTGCCCTCTTCAAAGAAAGGAACATATAACATTTCCCAATTTGGAGATGTCTAAAGCTCCCCATCCCCCTCCTCCCCACCCCCCACTTCCAATCCTGAGAAGACAAAAGCCTTTGAAGAACTAAATGTGAATTTCTACTTCTTCTGTGTTTCTTGTATGTGTATGCACATTGTAGTAAAATCAGAAGTCTGCTCCTTGTCAGACCATTTTGGGTCACAAAGCAGGAACTTCCCTCTGTCCTTCCCAGTCTGGATATGTTTTGTCTCCTTCCTATATCTCTACATGTGAATACACAAGTGGTGAGCACTAAGCAGGATTTCATGTATCTGGGATGACCTGAATTCCATACTGGAGCAAAGCATGAGTTCTTCTCATTGAACATGCTGACTTCAGTGGGATGTTGTAAGCGGGATTTTGTAAGGTTTTTTTTTTTCCTTTTACAGGAAGATTGCATGACAGCCACACACTAATAAAATCATTTTATTGAGGGGAACGCAATCAAGCCACAAGGTTCAGACTCACATGCAAACTTGATCAAATCTGCTCATATGTGTTTAAAAGTACATTTGTGTGGGTGTCTGTGTCTGTAGGAAATAGAGATTCAGTCATGCACTATTCCAGTCAAAGTTTAAGACCTGGCAAGTGCAGAGGAAGTTGTGAAAGTACTTTCATCCCCTTCCCTTAACCTGCCAGGTCCAAATTCTGTAACCAGGATGTTAAATTTTGATATCAGTAATGGAGAGCCCTATTTCCAAAGATTTCTGATGGAGCAGAACTCCTCTTTGTTTGGGGTGACAGTTTCTTAGCAACAGCTATTAGTGAGCAGCTGCAGACCCAATCAAATGGTGAACTTGGACAATCTCTTTTGTACACGTCTTGAAGAAAAATCCCTTGCTCAAGAATATAAAACATATTGACAATTATACACTAGCCCTGAATATAACTTTTCCCTGCGGTTCTACAGGCAGGTTAGCTGCACTGAGCAGTCAGCCTGCACACATGGAAAAATCAATTTCATAAGAGATATATCTTCATGTGTCATGATCCAATGTACGATAGTGGCCTTTTATGTCTATTTAGCTTACAGCAAATTTAAAGCTATCACCTACCCTGGTGATATTAGCAGTCCAATAACTCAACAATTAAACAAATTTCTCTTTCTGTCTCTCACTTTCTTTTTCTTCGTCGACTGACTATAATCATCTTCCAGGAATGACCTTGAGAGATTGGATATTCTTCTTGGTTTAAGTGCCATTAGCAATATTTTTTTTCAGAAAGGGAGCTACTTAGGTAGTTGGCAAAAAAAGTGCCGATAAAAATCTACTCTTGGCTACTCAGTAAATTGCATTGCACTATCTGCTTGCCAGCTGAGGGTGAAGAACATTGTATATTAAAAGATTTTCATTGTGTAATAATGTGAACACCAGCAGCAGTAATTATAAAATCAATAATTCGTAATAAATATGTCCTCCTTATATAATTACTAAATGATTGCAAAACCAATATTATGCACTAGTTGGAATGGAAAAGGTTGCTGCTAAAGACTTTCTATATTACACATTATTGTTCAACTCTTAAACACCCTTGGTCAAATGAAGCATAACTTCAGCCTCATCAGAATTAAGCTAAATGCTATTTCAGTTTGATCTCCTTAAAAAGTATTTGATTCATGGAAAAACTAATTACTAGATTAAAGTGCAACAAAAAGTGACTTAAATGCAAAGTCTTAAACACCATTTATCAAGAGCTGGGAAACAAAAGGAAGATAGTTTCTGTCCTATAAGATGGCAAGTGTTTAGGTATTTTTTACTATTATTGCTTTTCTTTATTTTTGCTTCTAGATGAGTGTTTTGATTCCCCAGGAACACAAATAAACCTCAAAGTATCATTTGTATTTGTCTTCACATTTTCACAAGCTTTTATTTTTGCTTCATGTGATGATTTCTGCAGTTGAGATAAGAAGGAATCTAGGCCTTTTGTGGGTTTCCCATCTTTCAGAGTACTTAAATTCAGCAAAGGGGTCAAGTGTTTTATTATTTTAGTTGCATAAGTTGTTTCTAGGGCTATCAGGAGAGCCTAACAACAACATAAGCACAAATGCAGAGGAAACAAATGTCAATTCCAAAGCATTTTTGTATGATATAGCTTTTCTACTCATCACAATTCCACCCTAAAGAAATATTTTCTATGTATATAAAGGCATGCAGTTTAAAGAGCAACACCTGCTATGAGAAAAAACATACATGTACAAATGCATAAACAGAATCTCAGAGAATATAGGCAGGTCACTGAACTCCAAAAACTGCCTTGCTTCAATTTTCTAAAAAAACTATACCTATTATTCTCCTCTTATTTATGCATTATTGTGTTTATACTTTTCTGACTCTTCAAGAAAGTTTCATATCACTAGCTATGGATCTCTACAGTGTAAAGGTCTGTGTCTGAGCTAATCACCTCAGTTCCCATATTTTAGCAGTAATTCAGAAGATGCAGTAAATGATAAAAATAGGTCCTTTTAGTGTAATGTCTTATCCTAGATAAAATATCCAGAAGAAACCAGATGAATTGTATCCTAAAATTGTTTATTTCCCTTCCTAAAGGAGTTTAATGTGACTAATTCAGATGTAAATGTGTGCATTCTAAGTGAATCTCACATTACATCTATTTGAAGTGTTTTCCACAATACAATCATAACTACTTGCATGACAGAATCTATTTTCTTTTGTCCACTGTGTCCCAGTATAGGTGAGAGTTGAATTTCCCAGTGCCTTTTTCATGAGCTGCTCCTTTCCAACTCCTCCAAATGGTATCCACCTATCTGCAAAGGTCTTTGCTTGCCTTTATGTGGAAACCCATGATAAAATTACCCCTTGGCAAGCAAGCTCCATCTGCAAATATAAAAAGCTCACATTACTTCTGAACCTAGAATAGACAAACACATACAATGGAAGGTATTAAAAATGAGTAAAAACAGGACCAGTTTTGGACAGTATCCCATGATTAAAAAAACTATTCCTCCTTGAAAGCATGATAATAAAAAATGAGGGAGAAGTCTTGCTGCCTCTCCTCTCCTCTCCTCTCCTCTCCTCTCCTCTCCTCTCCTCTCCTCTCCTCTCCTCTCCTCTCCTCTCCTCTCCTCTCCTCTCCTCTCCTCTCCTCTCCTCTCCTCTCCTCTCCTCTCCTCTCCTCTCCTCTCCTCTCCTCTCCTCTCCTCTCCTCTCCTCTCCTCTCCTCTCCTCTCCTCTCCTCTCCTCTCCTCTCCTCTCCTCTCCTCTCTCTCTCTTCTTCTATCTTTTTTCACTTTTTCTTCTATCTATTTCCTTTTTTTCTTTCCCCCATTTTTCTTCCCTTTTTCCATTTTTCTTCCTTTTCCCCTTTTTCCTTTTTTCTTCCCTTTTTCCTTTTTTCCTCCTCCCTGTCTCACCTCACTTCATCTCACATCTACCTAGGCAGGGGAATATCTCATAGTAAGAAAATGCCAGGAATATAATATTAAATAATCACCTGTCAGTCAAAGAATAACTATTTTGATGAGGCTGGTTTTGCCACTGGATTCTGGTTAACTATTTTAGAAGTTTAGAAAGTCCTAATGATTATTGTAATTGTCAACCAATCAGCAGATTTAGTATATTTGGAGATGTGCTAAGCCTGTCAGTCAGAGAAGGTATTACCATTCCACTTTGCATTTGGGACATGGAGATTTGAAAAGATTAGGAAATGTATTCAGACTGGCTAAGTACAGATGCCTAAGTTAAGCACTGTGACTCCTCTGAAGTCCAAGTTTAAGCCACCTCTGTGGCTCACAGTATGTATTATTTGTGTATGGCAGACCCTGGCTTGCTGCACTGTCAATCAAGCCAAGCAGTCAGGATCAAGTTAGTCAAATGAGCTGTGGCCAGTGTACTTAGATGAGGACAGTAAGGCATCTGTGGTAAATGCAGCACTAAATCCAGCTCCTGCCAGCTTCCATTCTCAAAGGGAATCAAGGTGAATAAGGGTTAGGGTCTCTGTTGTGGTTAATTCATGCCTTGCCTTGTGGGTTTCATTTATTAACTGATCTCCTATTTCTCTCATGGGTTCTTGAAACATTAAATAAATATAGAAAGCAATGTTTCTTTTAAGAATTGATCTGACATGAATCCAGCATTCCAGGGAGAAAGTGGGTGCAAGGGATTTAAAATTGAACTTCCCTGGAATCCACAGAAATTATTAATGCCTAAGTCTCAAGACCATCTACAACATCAATATAAAGATAGGTCTGTTAAGATGTTACCTTGCTTCTCTATCTGGTATAGTTAGATGATTTCCACACTAAAGCTACCCATGATGACTTTTCATCAATAAAATTCATCATTCACATATAATAACATTCTTTCTAAGTACTTCACAATATGAACACTTTGATGCAGTGAGCCAGAGCTGCGATTTTCTGCAGTCAGAATGGAAAATGTATATGGGCAGGTGTAGGTGTCCAGAAAAAAAACAAATCCAAAAAAAGAAAACACAAGGTGGTATAAGAAGACAGCTTTTACTGAGACCACAGAAGATAGTCTTTGCCCTGATCATGCATTCTCTTGGCCAGTGTTAAATTTTTTGGTAGGACTCAATATCAGAATTACAGTTCCTAAACTGCTAAATTAAGCTGGAGTTGTAACTTCTACAGACCTTCCATCAGTTAAAGAGAGTTCAAGAGAACATTCAAGATTTGGAATATTTTTTCAGTTGCCTTTCTGCATATGGCTATTTGCACCAAATCTTGCAGAGAGAACATTCAGTAGAATTTGTCAAGAAAAGCCATCTTGGATCCCTTGGCCTGTCATGATGAGGGATAAAGGCCCTTTCAACATTTTTGTACAGGTTACATTGCAAAAATGCAATATGAAGGTGGAAGAGTTAGATCTGGGTGAAAGCATAGATTGACTAGGTTGGCATATGAGAATTTACTTCCCTACTCCATTAGCTCCACTCACTGCAGTGTAGTTAGTCAAGGATTTATGAACATACAGAAGCCTCATCAGAAAAGACTTATGATCCCTGGGCCACATCCATGCACCACTGAGCCAACGTGTGCACGTGCAGGGTGTTTGATATATTTAGAACATTCCTGATTTATTGTGTGTTCTTTCATATTTTTATCTAGGATTTCACCATTATTCAGGTCAAGTATCTATTTGCTCCTACTGATATGCACTTGGGTGTTTTGGAACCAGTAGAACATCGACAACCTGAGAAGAAAAGGAAGGTTGAAATTCTGTTCCAGGTGTCACCCAGAAATTAAGATAACATGATCAGAGTTGTTCCTCTGGACAAAAATGATATTGTGTGTGGGGAAAAATATAATTTCTTCCTTTCTTTCTTTTTTCTTCATATTGATTATGTTTAAACAGGAAAGAAATGGCATTTTAACAGCAACTGCATATTGATATTTGCATCAAAGAGAGTAGACACAAAGACATGAAGTTAACGCTGTAGGACTATAAAATGTGAGGCCATATAATACAATTGAAAAATACACAGCAAATTGCATTTTATAAGCCATATCTATAGAAATATGAACACATAAAAACACATACTGTAGTAATATCAACAAAAGAAAGGAAAGATGTATCAAATTTAAAATATTTCCACTCACCTTCAGTTCCCAGTTTTTAAGGCTAGAAAAGCACCACTGTAATCCCTTCATGAAGAAAAGCAGAGAGTTGTAACTGGTGCAGATCACCAGGTATGGCTTTTGAGCAGTGATATCTCTCAGCAATCACTTCAGTTAAGGTGGGTTATGCACCAGCTGTACCAGCAAAGCTGGGCTGCCATTCCCAGCTACACCTCATTAACATGCTGCTGCATCTGGATGCTTTACAAACCTGGACAAAGTGGAAAATGTGTTATATCTAAGAAAGAGAAATATAACATCATAGAACAATGGAATCACAGAATAGATTGAATTAGAGAGACATTTGAAGCCCATTCAGTCCAAACCTCCTGTAATGAGCAGGAACACTTTTGGCTAGACCAGGCTGATCAGAGCCCAGCCCAACTTTTCCATGAAAGTTTGAAGGCATGGGGAAATCTCAACCCTCTATTGGGCAACTTCTGTGGACAGTGGGAGTCATAAATCAGGGATTTTGCAAACTTCTGACAAAGCAACTGGGTTGCCACTGCATGTGGGGGACAGGTACTAACTTCCCATTGGCTTTCAACAAGAGAAAAACATATAGGTTTAATATGTGTCATTAGAAATTGTTTAATGGGCCTTTTTAAAAAGCATGGTTAAAATTTAGATGCTGGGATATATTGGGTTCTTGCACCACCAGAGACATTTCTGTAGATATTCTGAAAATATCTCCCTGTACCACCTCAATCTCAGTTTAGTAGGGGTTGTCACTGATAAGGATGATGAGTGTTAATGATGATGATGATGAATTTAAAAGAACTGTGGCTTTCTCTAGTGGTGGATCTAGAATATACCTGCACACAGAATCTAGTAAAAAGGCAAAACAATAAGAAGATAGTAGGGGAGCAAGGACATGTTTTGACAAGAAGGTTAAATGCTGCATTAACGGATCATATGTGTTTGTGTAATTGTTATTAATGCTATTATTTGTGTGATTTAACTATGAAAGACACACAAGACAGAAACACAAGAGACCCCTACCAGTTTTTTGATGACTTAAAAGCCAGCACAGCTTAGCAAATGGGAAACTCAGGCTCTGCCTGTGTGAGGTGTACGTGGTTTCTCCTCAGGAGGAATGGGTAGACAGGGCAGGAGTCAAATGTTGCATGATCCTTGATTCCACTTGACATAAAAGAGGAGAGTTGAACTCCCCTGCAGCTCCCTATACCCTGTACTATATTTGCTCTTTTTTTTTTTTTTAATAGCAGTCCTGGACAGATTCTAGCAGAGATGGAGACAATTTGAATTTTGTCTGATCTTCCCAGTACACTTAGTAGTTTAAAATCTAATTATGAATTAGACTGACCCAGAGCAATGTTTTCAGAAGCATCTGGTCAGCTTAAAAGGAAAAAAAAAAAATTTCAAATTGAAAGGCAATGTAAGTATCTGCGAGCCTAAGTCTCTTAGGATTTCACTTAAAAAAAACCAGGTTTATTTTAACTTTCTGTAATGCAATGTATCAAATTTTACCTTGAAGTTTTTTGTCCTTCTTTTCTCAGTCCTTTTTCAATATTTCATACTTTTTAAACATTACTCTTAAAAAAAAATAAAAGCAACTGCACACAATATTTGTCGTGTACATTAAATTTTTTTTAGCTCTTCACCTATTCACCTATAATTCAATATAGACTTAACCTCTTTTTTTTTTCTTTTTTTTTTTTTTCTTACAGTTAATGCTCATCTTGATAAACTCCTAAGGCCCAACTCCTTGGAGACCTTTGTTAAATCAAATTTTAATAAAATTTGGGATATGAAAATCTTGTTTGCATAATAACCTATATTAAATATTTCTACTTTTTTCTTTGGAGGCCTCATTTATAATCACTCTATTTTTTCGTAAGTTTACTTTTCAAACTATAACATGACACAACTTTTGCAGGACAACAAAGTCCAGCTATGTAGCAGAACTTGACTTCACTCATTATGGATTTTGCTGCAACTTGGTAAAAAATTTGATGAATATTTTATAAATTCACTGTGTGGTACTGTGACACAGTACTGTGACACTGAGTCATGACAGTCACAAAAATAAGTTTGTCAGAAGAGGGTAATCTTCATTCATACAGAAAAAAAAGCTCTGATCCAAAAGGTAGATTTTTCTTTTGAACCAAGACTGAATTATCATTAGAGCAATCATTAAGGAGATGTATCAGAGATAAACCTGGGTTTTTTAACTTTTAAATAATCTTCCAGTGCCTGTTTTACTCTTGTCAGGAGAATTCATACACCTGAAATCTAAGGACCATTGGATTCCTGAAGATGAGACAACAATATGTAATAACAATTCTTGCTCTCTGGGGTTAGAAAAGAGATAAAGGATGCTGTAAAAGTAATTAAACACAACACACTCATAATCCAGAATCAATAACATGTGATTTATTTTCCTATAATACATCATAAATTAGTAATAGGTAACACAAGTGCCTGGATCAATCTACTCTTGTTTTAATTTTCTAAAAGTTCAGTATCTAATCAAAAACTTGTCTCCAGTCTCCCCCATTAGGCACTGGAAGAATGCTCAACTTCTGTTTTTGCACTTATTTCAGCTTTGAGGCTAGTTTGAAAAGTGTGTTTAACCCCTTAGAGCAGGGTGTAGACCAGGTGATCTCCAGAGTTTTCACACAGCCTGAGCTCATCTGTGAGTCTTGACCAGTGGAGGCCTGATGCTAAACACAAGAGATCTGGAGAACTTTTGAATTTAGGTACTTGTGTGGGCCTAAGCTTCCCTTACAGTCTCCTAAAATCTGTCTAACACAGTTATTGGAAACTGGAGAGCACTTGCCCACAGGTGAAGCTCAGATTGGAGATGACTTGTGCAAGGCTTCCATGGAAATTATTGGCAGTTATCTGTTCAAATCCAGGTGACCTCCAGGTAGTTCTGAGCTACTTCCCACAATTAACTGTTCAGAGGGGATTGTAGTTTCCATTTTCCCCATGTTAAGTACCCAAAACATAGTCATCAGAATGAAATAGAAACTTTTGAACACCTCTCAATTTCTCCTCAAAGTTTAAGAGAAGGAAATCCTGTCTTCCTAATTTTAAGAACTCATTTGACTCATTAATCCTTTTTGTTTGTTTGTTTGTTCATTTGTTTTTAATCTTTAAGGAAAAGTCATCATTGTCATATGCATTATATTCTATTTATATTAATTTAATGCAAATGAAAAACAGTGACTCTAAAGTTCTGAATACATTGAGTGATTAAGAAAAATCAGAGATGGCCAAAACAACTTCTCAACATTTCCATAAAATGCAGGGAAATATTATGTCTTAGGGAAATATTAACCTTGTCACTCTATCTATTCAAAGGTAGGAGAAAATGCAACACTCCAAGTTGCCATTCACTCCAAGTGTATCCCTCTGAAGTTTCCTTTCTATAATTAATTTTCTTTGGCCACTGAGATTAGGAATAAGATTCCCTAGAGTAGCGGTTAGAACTCTCACCTGAGTAAGGTCAGTTTTTCAACGTTTCTTCATAGGTGTTTAATATATTTTATCCAATTACTGTTTAATTTAAAGTCAATGGGATTTAGTGTTGTAACTGATTTCATTACTAGAGAAACTGTCCTTATGAGAAAAGTCCTTTCTCATTTACTTAAAACTAATAGCACTAGTAATCAAGTGCTAAATTTAGCACTTTAGTGTTAAATCAAGCCCCAGTAAAGGAGGTTTGGGCCATGATATGAGCAACTGTCACTTTGATTATGAAAAGATCTGATGTTGCTTTAATGTTAAAAGGTGCAAAATAAGATTAGGTTTCAGCAAATACATTGAGGACATCTTTGGTAAGAAACACATACCAGTGAAGTCCAGTTCAAATGTTTATATGGGACCTTACTTCCTCTCTAATAACAAAAATTATTTCAAATTACAATACAGAAATATTTTTCAATAATTAAAAATCATTACAGTAGCTTTATAAACAAGAATGGTATTGCTTACTTTCTTGCTGTTATGCACACTTTGAATTTTACACACAAGAAAGGCAATGGCAAGCAGGAACGTTTTTTTAGGTGTGAAGTCTTAAATTGGCTGAAAATTTTCCTTTGTTTGCTTCAGCATATTTTTATATCTTGCTGTTAACTATACATAACAAATGTCCAATATTTTGTTTTTGCTGAACAACCTTGGAGATTTTTCATGAGTAACTGGCCATAAGATATGCATGCAGCTGCTGCTTTTAGTTCTTTCATTCTCCTATGATTTTAAGCTGAATGTATGTGTGTGAGAGAGTGGCATTTTATATTGACTGAGACAAGTATAACAACCTCCAGTGGCTCAGCTGCCATCACAGTAATTCTACATCTCGTCCAATTTGTGAAGAAATGTAACTCTGTGCTTTTGAAGTTTTGATATAATGGAAACAGAATGGAAGAACCATCTGAAAGATCTGGTTAAGGTAATACAGTGGGGCACACATTGCAATATAAAGGTTTGCTGCTACCCATCCTTCCCATTGCTTGAGGGAATTCATGGCAAATTCAGGGAAGATAATGTAATGGTTGGTGGACACAGAGTAATGATGCAGATCTGAGATAATGATCAGAAAGATGGGGAACCTGTCCATGGATCATAGTGCTCCTGCAAGTTTTCTCCTTTAGTTGACTTTAGATCTTTGAAAACTTTGCAGTGCTTCTTTAAAATACAAACATAATGCATGAATCTGTACCGAGATGTTCTTATTCCCTTTAAGCATGATATTTTTACAAAACAAAATAAAATAAACAAGCAAAATTTTCTAAACAAAAATCTGATTAGCAGTGTTAATCTGAGAAGAATTATTCCCCAGCAAAACATCTCACCTCTCTTTTTCTCACCTGCCCCACATAGGCATAGATAAATCCATGAGTCCAATTGTTCTCTGCCTTTTATGGTTTGCAATTTATCTCTTTGCAGGAAGTCACCTGTCTAAAGCATAATTTTCATGTGTATCCTGCTCATTTTACTCAAATACTGCTATACGGACAGTATGAAATGCGTCTTTCTTAAAAAAGTTGGCAAAATTAAACACATACAAAATTATCAAAATAAACTGGATAAGACTGATCAATAAAGTATTCAGAGAAATCATGATCATATCTCCTTTTTCAGGGATTTCTGGTTTTATGACTTATATTTGTTATGATATTCACTACACATGCTACCTCACAAGCTCTTACTGAGTTTATCCTTCTCTGTATGGCTTAAGACAAGTACTAATATCTCAAGGAATTAATGTAGATTATAATTGGGTTTTACTGCTCAACATTTAATGTTGCAGTTATCAACAACTTTCCTCACTGTTTTTTCTCTGACTTACTGTCTTTCCTTAGTGGTGTGATATTTAGATCTGTGTTTTACCAGCAAAAAAAAGCAATGCAAGGGGAAGATTCACAGAATTTTGATTTTGTAGGCATGTGTATGTGTGTCTATACAGCTTAATGTGCACATCTATGGTTTTACTGCATGTCTTTGTTAATACTGGGTTTATGGAAATACCAATAGGACTTTTCTCCACATCTCAGCAATGTTCTTTAAAAGTAATACAGGAAGATGGAAATAACTAATCAGTTTACCTCTTCAGCTGATATTGCCAGCTCTGGTGTGAGATACACCAGCAGAAAGTGGACCCCCACTATTCATTTACTCAGGTTAAAAAATGGAGCTTTCCTTTAATATTGGAGTCATGTGGCAGACACAAAGACCAGTAAAGTCATGAAAACATCTCTGAAGATTTAGCTGTCTTTAAGGGTTATAAATGTGATCTTGAAGAGTGGCTAAAATTAGGTTCCACTCTTTTAGGGTTCCACACTTATTTGTTGGTATCTAAATGAAGTATATATTTTCAGACAACTTTTCTTCCCTGTTGGGTATGAAAATGACATTTCATTACAGCTGGAGATTCAGGGTTTGGACATAGTGCTTATATCATGGGTTGAAAAACTTATTTAAGCCATCTTGTGAATCAAATAAAAAGCCTTATTGTGAAATTTAAGCTTCCAAATAGAACACACAGCTTTTAGATGTTTCTCTTATTGGGTCTGGGATTAAAGTATGGGATTCTTTGGATACCAGCATGCAAAAAAGTACTGCAAGATCAGCTAGAATGTGGACAAAAAGCATACGTGTTAAATTATGGGCATTGTTGGAATATAAACTGTGCCTTTACTGGATGTGAAAGGTGGCTTATCTATGTCTCCACTGAGTAACCTATCATGTTTCAGTGCTCTTTTTTCCTCTTTGCTCTGTAACTCTAAGTTCATACTCCACTACCAAAATGCAGATTGTTAAATAATATAGCAGATTGAAAATCATTGTTCACTACCTTTTGCCTCCAGCTGGGATGGAATACATCATGTTGTTTGGCACGTGCTTAATGGAGAAATATTTGAGCCCCATTGCAGTGTGGGACATATCTCCCACATCTTTGCAAAGTGCTCAAACCACTAAAATGTTAATTCGAGGAAAAGATGACAACCATTCATCTGCTTGAAAAGAGAGGTGGAAACCACTGCAGCACACAGATATTCCTATTACTATAAATGCTTATTAGGCCTTTTTAAGATTGTCTTCTAGAATTAGATCCCCCAGGAGACCTGAGCAGAGGAAAGCCTAGTTGCTGCATTGTAATCAATATTAGGTGTGAGTTAGGCTGCTCATCCCTGCCAAGCTTTAATACAGTTATAGGTACCTGGGGAACTTTAAACTAAAGAAGTCAGGTGGCAAAGGATTTTAAACTCCTCGGACATTAGGGGTCAGCTAAGGATGACAGTTTAAGTGCTTACTGTACATTTTGTGTAAATCCTAGATTAGATACTCAAGTCCTTATATCCCATTGGGTCCTAAGACTTTGATGCATTGCTCTAAGCTGAGGCATTTAGCTGACATGCTTAGTCACTTAAGCTCCTGATAGAGGGAGCGTAAGGCCACCTGTAATCTGAATCACTCTTTTGAGTTCTCCATCTTTGTCAATTGACTGCAGGAGAAACACAGGAAAAACAAGTTTTCAGATGTGGGTGTTCTTCAGGTATTACTTTAATACTGAAAGTTGTGTTAAGCGTGCTGAAGCATCATCGCTTAGCACTGAAAGTCACAGAGGAACTTTGTGATGAGCAGGAATTCACAGGCAGCTCACAGAGTCAAAACCCCAGTGCTTCAACCTACCCCTGTGCCCACACACTGACTTTGTTAGTATCTCCTGCCTCCATGGCTGTGCTAATTCAACAGCAATATTTGGAGTCTTTGTTATAGCAAAACTGCCACAACTCTTGGATGAAAGTTAGGACAGCACATGAATGAAGAGTGACAAAGCATATTCCACATGCATGCAAAATTGTTGCTCAGAGCACAGTTTTCATCACTTGATCTGAGTTGTCAGTGCAGCAGAAAAAGATTTTCTTTCATTTAAAAGTTACAAAGTGTTGTTATCTATTTGATCTGAAAGTCAGCAGTTGCTGCCAGACCACTGCATTTGTAGCAGCAGCATCTCAGAATGCTCAGTTTACTGAAATCTAGGCTGGCATTTTGCATTGTTAAGACTACATAAAAAGCTTTAGCAAATTGCCAAGACCCATTTCCCCTATCCTCCCACTTAAAGAGTTACCTGGGCTTATATCACTGCTAATGTGAAACACTTGCTCACAGCAGCAAGTGGCAATTCTGGGTACATCAAACCCCAGGTGAGGAGTAATTATGATTCAATGTCAAGATTAATGTTGTCAAAATTTTAAAATATGGCTGACATGACAAAGCCCCCCTGCTGTTTGAGGATAGCCCAGACACAAATGCATTACAACAACTCCAGCTTTTCCCTTAGCACACTTAGTGTCGGGCAAATCTCTAGCTGGTTCTCAAATAATTATGAAAAAGAAGCACTGGAAAAAAAAAGGAAAGAAAATAAGGACAGATGGGATGAAAAAATAATAGAATCTCCTATTCCATGAACAAACTGCTGTGTGGGGGCAGAGGTAGAGGAGTGTTGAAAGATAAAACAAATAACTTCAGTTTAGTTTAAAAGTGTCCATAGTTAGAAATGTTTGTGACTTCAATGGGAAATATATTCCAGAGAGTTCTGCAAGCTCTTTGATGAATTTGTGGAATTGTCTCCTTGTCTCCTCATTACCACTTAAAAAAAAAAAAAAAAGGGAAAAAAGATCTGACAATTCAAGCAATCGTCTTTAGCTTCTGTTGTTTTCCATTAGCAACGGGAACATACTCTTTTAGTGAAACACAAAACGTGGTTTCCAGAGCTACTGCTGAGTTTTGCAGCATGCCAGGACCTGATTCACTTGTTCCAAGAGCAGCTCAGAAAGGTGGTTAGAGAGAGTTTTCAGTACTTTATTTGTCCCAATTATCTGTTCCTGCCTATTAGAGTGAATGAAACATCATGGCATTGTTTATCACAGGCTTTATGTTCACTAATAACACTGTTGTTTATTACTTGGAACATGCTGCATGCAGTCAATGTGGGTTCCTTCCTGCTAATCCCCACAAGCTTTCAGACCCATTTCCTTTTTTCTTTCACAATAAAACTACACAAATCTGAATCAATGTGGCTTTCACAGTTTTTCATTTGAAACTTGCCTTCTATAGTATGGATGAAGGTTTCCAGCCCTATTTCAGAGCTGCCCTTATTTATAATCTAGACAAATCAAAATCCAGCACTACATCCATCCAGCTATTTTGAAAATGGATGCTAATTCAATGAATCATATTTGGCAGTGTCTGAAAAACTCAACTCTGTTTCACTTCTGTGAACAGTGCCTGTGACTCTATCTTTGGTGTTTCTTGTCCTTTGTAATTCTATCAAGTTCAGGAAAATACATAAGAAACTGGACAAGGTCCTGTGCAGTGGGAGACTAGGCAGGCTTTCCTAAATGTAGAAGCAGGGCCAAATAAGCCAAAGTTTACCAGAATGGGTCCTCACTAAATTAATATCTAGTATTATGGAGAATTGGGCATAACACACGACAACAACAGGCAGAAGCATCTTGCCTTTCCAACCTACAATATTCAGAGATTTTCACAGTTTTCATGGCATGGACATCTGAATATGACTGCTCTTCCTATGGAAAGGCCATTGGACATAGCACCATCCTGGCAGTGTAGTAAAAACTGCTGGCAGGTGAGAGCTCTCCCACAATGAGCCCTCTCACAGGGCAGATTAACCACAGTATGATTGCCCATCTCCTTTTCACATAATCTGATGAGCATTTACTTAATCAAGGGGACAGCTACAGTATATCCCAAGACCCTTTTGGGACTTTACTGAGATGAATGGAGACATTTTCCCCTAAAGTGAAAAGCAGTCTGTGACAAAAGGTGGTTTTGTGCAGGATGGAGGATGTGCTGGTTATTGTTACTGTTGTTTTGTTTTGTAATGTGGAAATATTTCATTTCCATGGAGTCAAATACTTTTGCTTCAACTTGATAATTTTATTTCTACTTTCCAGTGTATTTAGTTTTCCCTGCTGAGATTATCTTTATATGCATATCCACATAGCGATTATATTTACTCACTTAATGTTACAAAATAAAATCTGTATCATGTGGGATTACCATTAATGTTTTAAAAGAAACAAAATATCAACATTAGAAATACATATTTGTTTATCTTTATTAAAATATTTTTCCTTTAGAACAAGATAATGTTTCAGCATTATTTGAATAAAACAGAAAGGTCAGAACGACTTGCTTTAACAAGCCACAACTGTGTCTCAGTAAAAACTTCATCTATATACAATCAACTACAAAGAGAAGTTTCTTTATAAAAAATTTGACATTTTAATGCAAAAATTATTTAGCATAGGATTTAAAACTTTCCATAGTTGTGAATATGTTCTATAAGGTTACACAATTTGGGGGATGTTTTTTTTAGAATTAGGCATATATGAGTAATATTTTTGTGTTTTATTGACAATTACAAATACTTTCTTTGTGAGTTTAGATATAAAACCTGTAAAGTAATATCCACAAAAATGTTGGACATATAACATAACTGGGCTCTAATCCATGACTAGAAGTCCTATGAAATATTGCAATGTGAATAATAGAGACCCAAGTGACAAATGTTCCCTTCATGCTCTAGAACTGTGGACTGAGTTCTCTCAGTGTGTTTTACAGCTGCATGTCAATCTGGGCCATTATAGTAAAAGATCACACCACCTGCTTCTCTAAGTGCCTTGGTTTGCTAGACCAGTTGACAGTAATCACCATTAGTCTCTGAAAAGGAAGAAGTCTAGAGATAAAAGGCAGAGAATGTGCCTGCACTAAAATAAGCTGTAGCAAATAAATGCCGCCTTTATTTTAATTAGTGGTTTTGCAGCAGCACAAGTTTCAGACAAGACTGTGCATGCCAATCAAGTCCCCTTGGCCAGTATTTAGACTGATAGCTCTTGCTAAAGTCTGTCACAACATCTTCATTGACATTCCTACCCATCCTAGAAACATTGAAGGTACCTGGAGCTTCCAGTCCCATGGCTGGAATAAACCTCGTGAGGTCAGCCTGTCAATAGCAGGGTAATCCTGATGTTAGATGAGGTTGCAGGGGACTCATTCTTCACAGCCACATCTCCAGATACAGAAACAGAGAGCAGTAATTGTGCATTAAAACTGATATAGTCAGCAGTGATGATCTGTTTTCTTGTTCTTTTTAATGATGTACTTCCCTGTACTCCTTTGGAGATGTGCTTCTGTCATAGTCTGACATTAAATATGGTGAGAGTGAGAAACAGAGAAAGAGAGAATATGTATGACCAAAGTGGGGGCAAGATAAACATCATTAAGTGAAATGATTGGTAATCTCTACAAATTTTTAACACTTGCTTTCCTCACTTATGGAATATAATTTTTTGCCATGTTTTCTAAAGCTGTCTTGGTGGACCTTATGCCATGTTTAGTTCTCTGCTGGAGATATTCAGCACATTTTCTATTGTTTCAAGGCATTTAATTTACTTTTTATTTAAGAGTACTTTTACTGTTACACTAACAGTAACATTAAAAATATTTCCCAGTTTTCTACTGCCATTTTTAATTTTATCACATGGATGACTTGAAAACATGTACCTTTCTGTAAAATAAAAAAAGGTGTTTTCACCCATCTGATAAATCAGAGGATTGATAGGAGAAAAAAAATAAATTACCCTTCCTCAGTCCCCCTTTTGGTGTGTGTATATGTGTGTGTCACTTCTGTCACAACCTTTCTTTCCTGTTCCTCTATGCTATCTCTCTTCATCTGCAAGGAATAATAAAGCAAAACAAAACAAAATAACAACCCTCCTTTCTATTTCTTAAACTTGAACATCACCATTAAAGAAAGTGCTGAACTACTATTTTGTTACTGTTCGGACAATCGTCAACAATGACAAGTCAAAGGCAAAATTCAATGTTCTTTTTTTATGCCCCCAAAATGTTCTTAAATTACTTTTGTGCCACTTGGTCAATAAAGATAACCAGCACAGAACAGATCTTTGTCAGAGGAAATACCACAGAATAGGCATTTTCTGCTGGATAAAATTTTGTTGTAGGTTTTTGTAGTGTCTGCTAGAGACAAAGCTGAACATGTTGGTTTTTGTTTCTGCACTAGATGTTTGAGCTAATCCAGCTGCCTGCCACAAGTACTCTGGTCCTGGTATCTCACACTGTTAAGTCCTGAAGACTTGGAATTCCCTCTAGCCAAGATGTAGGATCATGGGGATGTGGTAGGTGGATCTGATCCTTCTGAAGGTTCTGAGCTGTCTTTTCAAGTTTGAGTGTGTATGAATTTAGGGATTACAGCTCCTCTTTTCTGTACAGACATGTGTGACCCTTAACAAATTATTTTTCTCTGTGTATTAAACCCCATCTCCAAAAAAACAGAGATTAATTCCTATATTCTTTCTACTCTTTGGGGCAGTGCCTTATTCCTATTCAAGGTGAAACACTGGTCAACAAGACCTCAACCTCAGTGGATGCCCAGGAACCCCAATTTTGCCTCTGATACAATTCTTAACAGGTCTAGCTGGACCACTCTGTAAAATATCTGAAATGAAACACTCTATGGCAGGGACTCAAAGGAAATAAGCAGCATTAGAAAATGTTGTTTCCTATGAAATATGCCAAGGTAAGTAAACAGATTTGAATGGAGGTGTTTGTAGTAACATATACTCAGAGCTCTAGGCTGATACTTTTCATGGCCTAAATTCCACTCTCAGTGCAGCCCAGACAACTTTACAGGCTTTGTATCTTAATTAAATCTTTCTAATGATTCAGAGCAATTTTTTAACTCCCACTTTACATTTGTTCACTTGCTAACAAGTGCTGTATATATGCCTTTAGATCCCAGAATCACATTATGGGTAAAGAATGGTTTGGAACTTTAAAACTCAATTTAACTACCATTCTAAGTATTTATTTATTTATTTATTTCCAAATAAAACATATTGGATGATACTTTATTGTAAATAACCTAGCCATTCAATCCAGAAGCCCTACTGAAAATAAAAAAATTTTGATAACAAAGGTTATTTAAGAAGTTACAATAAAATACTGAGTGGTTTTTACTTTTACTAATGTAACTTCATCTATCTGCATAGTAATTCTCAACAATGCTAAGTTCTATTGCCCATTTGTAAGTCGATACTGTTACATAGTACAAACAGATGTTAAATTAGTTTATAAAAACACCTAGGAACAACTGCAGCAGCAGATTGCTTGTAAGTAATAGGCAAGATTATAAAATTCAGATTACAACAAAATGCAATAGCTTCATGTGCTAGCACAAATTAAAAAATATATATACCATGGACAGGGTGCAAAATGGATCAAATTAAGATAATACCAAAATAAATGGACTCAATATTATGTTAATATTAAAGAACTTTACTAGCACTGTGATCCTGCCAAAGAATTTTAATGTGTCTTCTATCTCTACAGGTAATTCTACCAGTAAAGTAATAGTTTGGAGGTCTTACCAGTGTTCTTTAAATACAAAAAATATTTGCAGCATATTAAAAAAAAACAAAAAAAGATGGACTATCTGTTGCCACAAGTAGAGCAAAACCTGAAGCCAGATTGTTCATGTAAGAACTTTGCAAATAAGAGACTATTTTATTCAGTAAAGGTAAGGAATTACATTATAATAGAAACACTGACAAACCCTAACTATAACAGCACAAATGTCACTTCTATAATGAGGCAGGATTCTCTGCTGCTTTTCTAATCTCTAGAGACATGATTCTACAACAAAATAAAATAAAATATAAAAAACATAAACCTAGAAAATACACAAGAAACAGGCTGGTGGTGGTATTCTTTCCCCCCCCTTTCTAGAGGACATGTTGCCAATCCAAATTAGGTTAAATAAGATTTGAAATTTGTTCATTCTCCATTAACAGCCTAGTAGAAAGAGATATGCATGGAGAGAAATGTGATTAACTAGCTGAAAGGTATTATAAATTACAAAAGAAGAATAGACCATTGGACAAGTGCTGGGTGTGTTTGTCTGAAATCAGTTTGACTATTCTGCAAGGGAAAATTTTGGAAGGGAGCAGAGAAGAATTAGGCTTATTTGGCTGGTTTTAAAGTACACATAGAGTTGATTTTAAACCAGGTTTTTAATTCAGCCTCAGAGAAGTGTTTATTGTAGCCCCTGTAAAAGGACCAGCCCTGTTGAGTCTATAAGTCTTTTATACATTGTGACTAGCATTACAATGACTGACGCAACACGGTAAGTAAAAAAATAAAGTTCCCTCGGTCCCCCACCTCCCTCTCCAGCAGATCAATATGCTTGAAGAAAATGTCACAGACTCCATTGAAGGTAATAGGTTTAGATCACCATTACATTTTCTATTCAATGAACTGAGTCTGGTCCATTTCTGTTGGAAAATTCACCTGTTTGAAAAGATTCATTTTCTTCAATGCAGTAGAATATAACAGCAGAGCAGTGATGCCTGCAGTAGATAGATATAAAAATATGTATATATATGTGTATATACACACACACACATGCATACATACACATATTATATATATACACACACACACATGTATATATAACTGTAGTTCATTTGATTTCCTATATATAAGGAATAAAGATAATAAGAAAGAAGGGGTGCAAAGGAAGGTTTAGACATCTCTAATTAAAATACATTACTGAAAAGTAAAATGAACCAACCTACTCTGTTTTCCTAGTTGTGGCTCAGGCTGTGACCTTAAAAGATGGTGTTCCAGGCTCACAGTTTGTGCTCTGAAACCAAAATAGTGAATAATTTACCTAGAATTCAAATGGTGAGGGTTAGATTTCTTTTTTCTTTTCTTATTGTAAGCCTGTGTTTTGTATAAGGTAAGACTCTGCAATAGAGATTATGCCACCTCTGCTGTATTTATACTGCAACAAATTGTTACAGAACAACTTGATAAAATATATAAGGAAAAAAATGTGTCGAAGAAAAAGGGTAAAAAACAGATTTTGGGTTTATTTTCTAAATTTTGAGACCTTGCCAAACAGACTCTAGCCTCCTGCACAACACAAACAGTTGTGGTTTTAAAGCCTTTTTCTATATGTTTTCATAATTTCCAAGGAAGTTTGCAGTCCTGATGTGGAGATACCTGAGACAGAGGAAATAGAATTCTCATGAAGCTTGTTCAGTCTCTCTCAACTGTTGAAAATCCCAGATTTATTGCTGGAGTTTGTATGACTCCTAGACTTTGTCAGGACTTTCTCTGCTGGATGAAAATGCACCTTAGTATCTATTTTTTTCCCTGAAAGGGAATGTGTAACTTGCAATGAAATTATTCAAATCACTATTCTCTCTTTGCACTTTTTTTTTTTTCCTTTTCTTTTCTTTATCTGTTTTACTTTTTCACAAGCCAAATCTATCTGAATGGCTAAAAAATTTGAATTATTCTTTAAATGGTCAGGGTACAGACATGACCTTTAACTCCAGAGCTTTAGCATACAGACATCTCCACCTAAGAGAACTGTTCAGAGTATGAGACATGATGATTTCCTAATGATAAAGAGATATTTTAAAATGAGCAATACAAGGTACAAGTAATCTCTTTGTATTGTTCTATAAACCAAAATAAGCTGAAATCTCCTCAAAACACTCTATTTCTCTCCATGATCAAAAAGGGTGCCCAAGATCAGATTGGCACATATGGGCTGCAGAAAAGTCCAAACCAGTGCTCGTGGGTCACAGCACATTCCATCAGCTGCTGGGACAAATGGTCAACATGACTCTTCTTCCACTACACGTTCCTTTATCTTTTCTGCAAAGACAAAAATATGTTTTTATTCTTTTGTCAAAGCACTTTTGTCATGAACATGGAATTCCACAAACATTGACTTCATAGTCAAAATATTATTTTTTTAAACAGATTTTTGACAAAAAAACCCAAACAAAGAAACAAAAAAACCCAAACCAAACCAAAACAAAAAAATCCCACCACTTTTATTTACAGGACATGATTTGTTCCTCTGAAATGCTTTGTAGTTTGATTTTTTAAAAACATTTTTCAAAGAGTTTTGATTTTTTTATGATTCATTTTTATGTTTCAGAAAGGTCTCAGCTACCTTCTAGGAGAGACAGCTAGGAGATCATGTGGATTTTATTTTTATATACCTTTCTCAAGTTGTCTTGTTTTTTGGGGGTTTTGGGGTTTTATTTGTGAGTCCAGACCAAAGGCTCATCCAACATTCTTCCCCATCCATATTTACCCTAGATGTTTGCTTCTTAATTTTAGTTAATTTCACATTATATTTTACAAATTCTGTCAGTCTTCTTTTCCCCTTGGCTTATTTCTGGCCATGTAAGAAAAAATGACTTTTAGCTGTTTATAAGAGTCCAGTAGCAGAAATGGAGTATGATTCTATCATAAAATGCATTTTCATAATGCATATATGCAAGAAAGTTGAATTAACACTAAAGTAACAATATTGAGTTTTATGATGTCTCCTAATTCAGAGTGTTTATGTTTATATTTTGGTATTCTTTTAATGCACTACTACTGGATGTAATAAAATATTGGAATACATGCAGGAATGTGTGTATGCAAAAACACCATTGTTTGAAACTAAGACTAACAACAATTTAATGGAAAAAAAAACCCCAAGCTAATACGAGTCCTGAAAAACATGAAATCAAGTTGGTTTTGGTTAAGATTTCTGTGTCAGCTGTGATTTTTTTTTTTCCTTTCTTTCCTTTAACTATTGGAGGGAAGGGCAAGGCAGGAATTTTTCAGATTTTACGGTTCAGACAAAATAATGAAAAAAAATATGCTAAGCAATTAAAACCTGAATGAAAGTAACCATTTAAAAACTGCATTGATTTCTGAGTTGAACTTATCACTGTGCCTTATGGTGCATGACTATAAATTACAAGTACTGGTTAAGTTGTCTCTGGTCAACAGAAAATCTAGATTATGGAAACTAGGGAAGAGAAATCCTTTTAATTACAACTCAACTGTGTGCTCTCTTTGCAGGCTGAAGATCAGTAAAAGTTCAGCAACAGGTGCTTTGGGCACACATACGAAATACCTGCAATCATTTAGCATTGCAACGAGAATTCTGATGCTAATGAGGGCTAAAAATTGGATTCACAAGTTTACAGAGTACACCAAACTGAACAAAATTGTCAGCATAACATTTAAATTACTTTTTTGATAAGCTTGGCTATTTACAAATCATCAGACAATTACATCTTCCAAAAACTATTTAACATCAATTCACTCTGCCTTTTCAACACTGCACTTGATTAATTCCAAATAAATTGAAAGAAATTACCTTGCAGATTGCAAGAAACTGACCAAAAACAATTGCTACAGTTTTAAATTGCGTATCATTAAACTAACTCCGCATAATAGTTTTCATTTGCATTATCTTCTCTGCTCCAAACATTAACTATTTCACAGAAAGACAGAAATGCTTGGATTTGATTAATCTGATACTGAAAGGACTGTGTTTACCCTCAAATTATCCAGTAATTATCCATTAATTTTGACAATTAAACAACCTCCTTGAATAACAATGAAAGTATTGGAAGACTATGTTTCATCTTTTCCTTTTTTCCAATTAATATTACCACTAGCTGTGCAAACCCACAAGATGACTGCAATAATACATCTCTTATCCTGGAAATGAACATCAAATACACAAAAATACATATTTTTACCCTAAAAAGGGGATCCTAATATTTCTTAAACATGAAAATGTCAGCTTCAATAATAGGTTATTTCTGTAGAGGCAGCAAATAATAAATATCTACCTATATCTCAAATGGTGGAAAGTGGCTCATGTTCTGTGAAGTGTTTTGGGGGTTTTTCAGCAGACTGTCCCATGGCCAAGGAAGCCCCCAAGAGATGATGAGGAATGTGATTTCCTGGACTGCCAGCCGAGGACAGGCAGAACACCCCATCACATCTGAAGTGATACAAAACATCTGTATGTGCACAGGTGCATCTGTCCTGGCAGAGTTAGTGAAAGCAGGAAAGCTCTTCTGCTTCTGAATGTATGTGAACTTTAGGAAAAACTGAATAGTCCCCATGGGCATGATTTAGGAGTTTAGACACCCCAGTGGATCTTGCCTTGCTTCTAGTAGGCTTTCTATAAGGTTATAGATTTCCTGCATCAGGTTTTTAAGGATCATTTGCTTGTCCCAACATCAGCCCCCATTTTTATGGTCTTGGATGAACAGGTATCCTTACAATCCAGCATTTCAAATGGAGTTTGTACTTTGCAATTGCTGTAGTTGAACAACAATTGTTGCTTCAGTTTAGCTTTATGTTATAGGTATAATTTAGACTTAGTAAAGACATATTAGTAGTCTGTACTTTAAATTTAAAAAAAAAAAAAAAAAAAAAAAAAAAAGGGAAAAATATCCACCGCAGACATTTTCAGCTTTAGTGAAAATGTAATTAGTTTGATTTACTATAGCTATGGGCCACCAATTCCACCTAAGCTTCCAATGAATTGCTAAAAAGGAGAGGCACAGAGCCAGAGGCAGTCTGGGGAGTAAGGAAATGTGTGGTACCAGCTCTGATACCCCTACTTAAAGATCACAGCACCCTCAGGAAGGGTATTAATAAAAAGATCTCAAAGGGGTTTATTGCTCACTTTTTTCTTTTTTTTTTTTCTTTTTTTTTCTTTATTTATTAATTTTTCTCCTTATATATATATACATAAAACTCCATAAGACTGTCTGGTTTTGTCTGGCATTGGTTTTGGTAACACAGGGACTATAGGGGTGGTTTCTCTGCGGAGCTGCTGGAAAATCCCCATATCCTGCAGGGCAGTGCCAGCTGGATCCAGGATGGACCCTCGCTGGCCAAGGCTGAGCCCATCAGCGATGGTGCTGGTGCCCTGGGATAAGATAGCTTAGGAGGGAGGCAAAAATGCAGCAGCAGCTGGAGTAGAGTAGTGGGAATGTGAGAGGAGCAGCCCTGCAGACAGCTGGGCAGTGCAGGAGGAGGGGCAGGAGCTGCTCCAGCTCTGGAGCTCAGGTTCCCCTGCAGCCCCTGGAGCAGCCCATGGTGAGGCAGCTGTGCCCCTGCAGCCCAGGGAGGGCAGGGGGAGCAGAGATCCACCTGCAGCCCTGGGGAGCCCAGGCTGGAGCAGGGGATGCCCAAAGGAGCTGTGAGCCCACAGGGTTCCTGTGCTGGGGCACGGTCCTGGCAGGAACTGGAGAAAGGAGCCCAGGTTGGACCAGGATTGCTGGCAGAACTCGTGGCCTCATGGCAAAGACCCATTCTTGGGCGCCATATTTCTTTTCTTTTATTCCTCCTTACCTATAGAATTTTTTCCACTTACGGGTACTTAAGAAAACAGACGTGGCCAAACCCAAGGGGAAGGAGGGCATCGGGTTGCATTTTCTCTCATCTGGGGCGTTTCTCTCCGAGACAGAGATACGGGGAGATTTTGGAGCAGCTGCTCGATCCCTTTCTCTCTGCGGCATCATAGGAGGATGCTCGGAGCTGCTATTGCTTGGGGAAAGGAATTCGACATAACCCAGCTCAGAACTCCTTCTCCTTTATCCTTCTCCTCCTTTCTCCTCCTCCTTTCTCCTTCTCCTTCTCCTTCTCTCCTTCTCCTTCTCCTTCTCCTTCCTTCTCCTTCTCCTTCTCCTTCTCCTTCTCCTTCTCCTTCTCCTTCTCCTTCTCCTTCTCCTTCTCCTTCTCCTTCTCCTTCTCCTTCTCCTTCTCCTCCTCCCTTCTCCTTTCTCCCTTCTCCTTCTCCTTCTCCTTCTCCTTCTCCTTCTCCTTCTCCTTCTCCTTCTCCTTCTCCTTCTCCTTCTCCTTTCTCCTCCTCGCTCTCCCCGTGGGTGAGCCTCTGCTGCCCGTGTTCCCGGCAATCCCGAGCCCCATCCCTGCCCTGCTCGGGCTCTGCTCCGGCCCCGCCGCTGCTCCGGCCCCGCTCTGGGTTTCTCTGCCCTGCCCTGCCCTGCCCTGCCCTGCCCTGCCGGGACTTCCCGCAGTTCCAGTCCCTGTCTGCAGTTCTCTGATCCACCTCCTCCACCAGCCCGGGATTTCTGCTCATTCCTGCCGTTCCAGCTCAGTGCTCCTCGGAGTCCTGCAGGGGCACCGGGACCGGCTGCCCAGGGTTTGTGAAGCAAAGCCTCTCCTCCATCCTTTCCATCTCGGCCCCGAAGGCTGCCACGGGGTCCCTGGTTCTGTTTGTTAATTCCATACTTATTGTTGGTTTTGTTTGCCTTGGTATACATGCTAGTAAAGAACTGATATTCCTATCCTCGTAGCATTGCCTGAGAGCCCCTTATAATTTCAAAATTATAATAATTCGGAGGGAGTGTGTTATAAATTGCTCGCCAAAATCGAGTAGGTCAATCAATAAGGCAATTAATTAGTTCATTGATAAGGAACAGGCAAGCAGCGGTGGGAACGCAGGGAGTCCGTGCTCTGCCAACACGTCTGTCCCACCTTTGGTCACTGCCCCTTTTATAGGCAGTTTTTGGTGGGCTGTGACACGCCCACTGTGCTGGGGTACAAGTCTAAGCAAGACCTAACATGTTGGCTAGCACTCCAGCGGCAGTGGCCAAAAGCCCCCACCAGGTCTGGACAAGGCTCGAACATCGTCTCAGGTTACACTCCTAGCAAGCAGGTAACAGCAGGGACAAGTCTGTTCCACACAAGCCCACGTTTTCCTTATTCAAAAAAAAGTGGATAAAATTCATAATTATAGTGACAAAATAATAATAAAAAAACCATAAAAGCAAAAAATCAGCGATTTACAGCAAAGTGATTTAAACAAATACAATGAAGTCATTAGTTTTTCCTGTGTCTCGTGTCCATGCTTTCCTTTGGATCAGTATTTTTTTTAAATTGCTCCCATGGTGTATTTTCGTAATGACACAAATGACCATGTAACATCTCACAGAGGGGTTTACATTCTACAGTCCAAGGGAGGCTCCTGCCTTCCCTAGCAGACACTTGTCTTTCAAACTGGAACACCCATACTGGAACAGCCTGTTCCTGAAGGATTCACCCTGTGGATGAAGCACTGTAGTAGTTCATGGAGGAGTGACCCAGTGGAAGAAATTCACTTTCTGGATGAAGGACTGGCCCTGTGGGAACGACATGCTGGAGCATCTCATGCAGGGCTGTCCCATGGGATGTACCCCACACTGGAGCAGGGGAAGGATGTGTGCAGCCCAAGCTGTCAGGAGGAAGAAGCTTCAGAGATGGCCTGTGATGAACTGACCACAGTCCCGTTCCCCATCTCCCTGTGCCACTGTGGGAGGAGGTAAAGAAAAACAGGAGTGAGAATCAGGAAGAAAGGAGAGGTGGAGGTGCTTTAAGATTTGGTTTTCCATCTCATTACCCTACCCTAATTTGATTGGTAATAAATTAAACTAATTTCCTCCAGCTGAGTTTGTTTTGCATGAGACAGTATCTGGCGAGTGATTTCCCCCTGTCCTTATCTTAGCCCAGGAGACTTTTGTTTTATTTCCTCTCCCCTGTCCACCTAAGGAGGGGACTGAATCTCTTTGGTGGGCACTTGGAATTAGGGCAGGATTAATTCATCACACTCATAAAAAATCCCGCTTTATTCTATATATACTCTATATAGGATACTTTTGGAATAATGTTCAGTGATATTATAAAGACACAAGTCTTCTGTTTTGGGAGGAAGGAGAGCGAATACAAAAGTGTACCACCAGAAATACAACTACCTGGTAAATTTTTATACAAAAGCATTTAATTATAGTCTTTCACAACCTCATCTTCCTAATAGAATCAGCACTGATCCACTCTACAGTCTTTCAGTCCTAACTGTGAAAAATATCCCTGTTTCACAGACAGAAAGGGCAGAAGGCACTGTTTCAGAAGTCCTTTCAGGTTTTCTTCCTGTTATTTAGTCTTAATTAAATCTTTTCTCCCACTGCAGGACAGCAATAGTTATCTCGTAGTTAACCAGTAATGAATAACTGCTACTGGTTAATGAGTAATCATTACCTCAACTGAGGCCAAGGGAAGCCTGGGGTTTCCTAAAGCAGGCCCCCTTCCTATTTGCATGCTGCAGGGTAACATCCCTCTCAATTTGGCCCAGAGACTTCGCTTGCTCACTACCTTATCAGCAGCATAAATGCCTCTGTGGTAGCATGGGGTATTTGATAAGACTGTGTGTCACATAGCACTCAAACTCCATAATCATCTCTGAGCCACAGGAGCTTAAAAACAGAGTGTGAAGTCATCTTTCAAGTTTGAATGCACAAGTAAGCAAAGACAGTAATTAAACTTCAATTGGTATTTTATTTTTAATTCAGCTGCAAAGAGCAGAATCTCGCCTTCAAATTTAATTAACAGCCTTCCCCTCAGCCCCCTCCCACGTACACAGCCAGCCATCTATCAACAGGGAGCTAAATTCTCCTTTCTTACAACCCCAGTGAAATCACAGTGGAGAATTTGGTCCAGCAGTTTACAGAGTGCTGATGAGAGCCCTGTCATGTAAGGAAGCACATAACTTTAAGCTGAGACTCCCTCCTACAGTTAAGAAATAACAGAGGATTTTTTTTCTTTTTTTTAAGGATCAGTGGGTCCTGTCTTATCTTTCTTATCCACTGATTTTGGCCTTCATTCTTTCTCTGTTTTGAAAATAGCAAAGAAAAACAACACTACCCCAAAAAAAAAAAAAAAAAAATCAAACAAAAAAAAACCACCAAAAACCAGAACCTTTTCATTCTTGCTATTCATAGGTGCTGTATCTGCATTTTTCTCCTTGAGACTGTCCTAGAATGTAACAGGCTGATTCTCATAGGTAAGATTTCCGAGTTCATGTCAGAGGTGATTAGTGGGAAGGAATGAAAAACTTCCTTTATTGACACCATGGGAAAGGGCTGGGAGGAGAACTGCAGTAAGACTGAACCAGAAAAAAGCCTTCTCTGTAAGTCAGGAGCTATGGATCTTCTTTCAACTCATCCCTTTCCTGTGTGTTCAAACCTGCCCTTTAGGCTTCTGAAGACCTCTGAAAATATAGGTTTGACTGTTCTTGTCAAACTCAGGTCAAACACTGGTGTCAGGAGGTAAAGTCAGAAATGGGATGAGAAGAATCACGAGGGGTGTTCTCAGCGTAAATGGTGGTGGAGCCCAGAAAATAATGGCTATCAGTGGGAAGGAGGTGACAAAACATGCCTTGCCCATATTCTTTCTGATCCTTCTGTGATATTGGCACACAGCACTCATGGATTGCCTCTTGTCATGTAAATGGACAATCTGCTCCCCAAATGACCTTTTATCCCCTCTGCTGTGCTTCCATCTTGCATCTCCCTATTAAGGAGTTACTGTGCTTGTGTATTTCAGAAAATAACTGAGTCCTAGCACAGTGCATATCCATAGGATTTCCCAAGGAGAACCAAGAAAACACTATCTCAAATTTAAATCATTCAGTTTAAATTACTCAGGTTTGAAAGATCAGCTGTGTAGCCATGTGCAGCGCAGGTGTAAATTCAAGCTGTATAATCTGCAGAATGGTGCTTGTTTGGACTCTGCTGAAGAGCTGGTTGTGTTTGGACTATTGCAAATCCAAGCTCTCTCCCACTTGCAAAATGTTATGCAAGCAAACACAAAAAGCTTAAGGAAGATATGAGCTTTAAAGGAAATTAATGGCAGTTGTCTGCTACAGGGTTTCATGGACCATCTTTCTGAATTCCTGTTAATGTCCTCTGTCAGTAGCAAGCAGCTGAAGCAGACAGGCCAGTGGTCTGGTCCACTCTGCTAATCCTTGCTTTTGGATATACCAATTACAGTGAGCTCAGACTAGCAGCAAAATTAATTAGAGGAAGAAAGCTATTAACTTGCTCTGCAAAATTAGGTGTGTTAAGCTCCCTCTCACACACCTCCACACATAGGTGCAGCTTTGCTAATTGATTATTGAGGAAGGCACCTGATATTACTACCTATATATGCATTCTGTGTTTTAAATTCCAGGGAGGGATTGAATAACTTTTTTGTTCCTGAGGCACTATAAAATTAATATTAAAAATGAGACAGTTGGATGCTGCAGTAGCATAGCATGGAATTTTTTGACTAAATCCTCTAAAATATTGAAATGTTATTCCTACACCAATCTAACTACTTTTAAATTGGGCCTAGCTGAAAATTATGTTTCCAGGTACTTAATTATTTTTAAATATGGAGGGCCAGGATGGATTGCTCTAGAAAGCTCTTCACTTTTCTCCTTTTAAGAGGTCAGTTTTGTTCCAAACACCCCAATTCTGCTGAGGTCATGACAGAGCCATTCAATATTAAAGCAGTGTTTTTGGTTTTTTTTTTTTGTTGTTGTTGTTTTTGTTTTTGTTTTTGTTTTTGTTTTGTTTTTTTGGGTTTTTTTTTTTTTTTTGGGTTTTTTTGTTTGGGTTTTTTTTTAGCATGTTATTGCTTGAATTCTTCATCCAGAATGAAAAAAGAAAAGAAAGTTAGCAACAGACCTGCTCACTGTCTAAATCATTAAATAAAGATTAAATGAGAAAGGGCTGTCCCAACTATCTTCTTTTAATGAATGAGGTCCATTAGAAATCAATCTTCAGAAGAAGACTGATCTGATCGGATCCCAGCAGTAATTACTACCTAACATATTGTATTGGTATCCTATGTAATCAATAGATAGAAGCAAGCATTTTTAAAAGCATATGCTAGTGTAGGTTATTTTAAATATCTCCAGCTCACAGCATCTCAAAAAAAGAACATCCATTAATGCAAGTGCAACTTTCTATGTTTATGTATCACTGAGTTCTGATGTGTGCAGCTTTTTGAATTTAGAAATGTTTCTTCAAACAAGGAGATGCTAGTGAAATGTATAATTATAAGAATATTTATTATAAAAGTATTCAATACAAGGATCTATTAAATAATCATGGCATTATGAGATGTTATAAAGAATACCAATAAAAATATGCATGCAATATCCTCAACTGTATGCCATTAAATAATCAAAGATCCAATCAATGCAGGACTCTATTTATGTTAAATGTAGTCTTACTCTGCACTTATTATTGTAATTTTATATTATTATATTCTGAACGTGAGCTTGAAAAGTTTATAAACATGTTTATATGACTGTATTAAGATGATTTATTTCCTATCAAGGTCTATAGCTAACATGGTGACACTCAAGAGAGCCTTGTTTAACTGGCAGTAGGTAAATATAAATAACCTTCTAATAATTATAATATGTTGAATAGCAAGAGAAGCATATTAGAAGTGAAACAATATTGTCAACCTAATTGAGTAGTGGAAGTAAGTTAACAGCCCAATAATGCAATATAAATTAAAATGCCATGAAATCATGATAATATAATAAGAGTCTAAATAAGATTCAGTGACAGTAATATCTCAGACCAAAAGCTCCTTTAAGATAGTTCTGCCTAAAATTACACACAGGAAACTGCATTAAAGGGACATTACTAAGGTTGCAAAGTCAAGCACTCAAAACAAGTTAGGGAATGCTTGAATTAAGTTTGCCTGCACAACATTAATTTGGCACCCTTGTGTGGGGGCATTATGGCACAGTCTTTAATTACATGATCACATGCTATTTTTTCCACAGGGTGCCTGCCACCTTCAGCTAATTAAGGTTCAGAGGAAAACTTAATTTTCACATTCTCTAATTTCTGCAGGCTTGACTTTGCAACCTTAATGATGTTATTTTCACATAGGATTTTGGGTTTCTATCTGTGTGAGGAAGAGAGACAGAAGAGGAAGGGTGAAAGGGCCAGTGTGCATTCATTTCCCCAAGTTAAGAAAGCAAACATTTCAAAGATGATAGTCATCCTATGGTCTCATACTGACAGCCAGCTAGGTCTTTGGCAAAATGAAAATATAAAGTTAAGTTTGAAAGCTAGGCTCATTTTGCTCAAAGCAATGCTACTGAGGAAAACAAGTGAAAGGGAAGCAAAAATGGGTTGGCATCTGCATGAGATAATATTAAATTCAAATATTTCTAGCAAGTCAGTCAGCACTGGGGAAGGTGATGAAAACATTCATCCTCCATTTTCTAGACAAATGAGATGTTGAGGATGTATCTTCCCCCTTTGCTTATTCTATTGCATTTTAAAATCTGTTTCTATAATTGTTTATTTGTCTTTATGTCAGTATACATATACAAATATTGGGCATTTACACATGCCATACATATATTTGGCAAGCATGTGGACAAACATTACATTTTGACATTAAAATACATTGCATTTGAAGACACTTTTGGGATGCCAAGTAGGATTTCAGATTTCAGAGTTGTCCAGCAGCCTGGCTGACTTAATTTATTGGCCAACATCAGCAGAATGAAACTACACCGGAGAAGTGGAAACTACACCAGAGAAGTGGAAACTTCACCAGAGAAGTTTATGATCTCTGCCTGCCTCAAGGTGTGGCTGAGGGTGACTGAGCACAGGTGGTGATGTTAGGCTGTGCTCTGGACCCTGTCAGGCAGCTTACAGTTTTCTTACAGCTCACTCTGCAGCCTGGAAATGCACTTGATTTTGCATGATCCAAGAGTCACCTTTTCACTCTTTGTTCAGCTGTACATTGACAAAACAGTCCAAGAATCACTCTGCAACCATACAGCTACCTAAAGCATAAATTAACTTTAAATCAACAAATTTCAGACTTGACTATGTTGCTGAAGGTTAAGTTGGCTGGGCTATATTATTATATAAGCATTCAGACACAAAATGGACTTCAGAATTTGCACTGCTTTGGTGTTGTTATACTTGCAGAGCTTGCAGAAACTGAACTAAGATCTCTCACAATTCCATAAAAATCATCAGTCATTTCATAGATTTCATGAGCTGGTAGAGTCTGACTTGAGCATTTGGGAAAATAAGAACTGGAAAGGTAGTGTAAGATAGTCAGGCATCCTCCAGTCACCTGAAGCTTGATGGGAATGTTCAAGAAGCAATCCCTGTCATTGTGTAGGACTACAGGAGGGATCCCATGGTCTTGTACTGTGGCTATTTATTCAGCTAAAACCAGAGTAAATAAAGCTTCTTCTTTCTGCTTCCCCTGTTTGGTTTTTTCTTTTTTTTGGTTTGGTTTGGTTTGGTTTGGGGTTTTTTTGGGTTTTTTTTTTTTTTTTTTGTTTTTTTTTTTTTTTTTTTTGTTTTTTGTTTTTTTTTTTGTTTTGGTTTTTTTTTTTTTTTTTTTTTTTGCTTTGTTTTGTTTTAATTGGTTTCTTCCTACCTGATTACTTTAAGTGAAAACCTGAGAATGATCCTTCAGCTCCTTCCTAACCAGTCAGAATAGAATATCTGTGGTCAGGTTAAGGTCCTGTTAACTTGTTTGTTGTTAACTTGTTTGTGTGTGCATTAATATGCATGCATTACTCAGAAGAAAAGATCCTGTTTTCCTTGCGTGTATGAAAGGAATTAGTTAAAAGAATTACAGTTACCACATGAGCTGTTGCATTATCTTTTTATATGTATCAAATTGGTGACGACCAATATCTCCTCAACTCATTTGTTCTGCTTTTAAGATATGTTTCTTTTTCCCCTTTGTTTATTTTTTGCATGGAGAATGAATGCCTGTTCCTGCAGTAGGTTCACATTGATCTGTACAGCTGGAGGAAGTGACCTGTGGCTTTTCCCCAACAACAAATTTCTCTCCTCATTTGGAAAGACCAATTTCTTTTGGAGTGACAAATGCACGTCTACACCACCACATTTATTTTTTTTCTTCATCAAATGGAAGATTCTAAACAGTGTATTGCAGATATCTGCTGAACTGCATGTTACAAAAATGTGGTGGAAAATAAATTTTAGGTCCAGTGGTCTGGTCTGTGGCAAGTAGAGTAGTTTTTCCTATTTGTCCTCATGTAAAAATTTTCCCTAAACTGAAAAGGACATTGCTCAGTTTAGAGATGGAGTGAGGGCGACTAATTTTTTCTCTCCGAGCTTTTTAATTTTTTTTAAAATTTGTTTGTTTGTTTATTTGTTTTTCAGGTGGGTTTGTCAAGACAATCTTTATGAAGAGGTAAGACTGTCTGCAAATAGACAAGAACCAGTGCATTAGTCTTTCCCAGCATTATCTCCACCTTGCTTGCCTCAACCCTTTCTCACTGTTTTTTCTTTCTTACTTGCTTGTTTCCTTGTTTCCTCAGGGTGTGTGGACGAGTTTCCGGACATGGGGAATGGAAAATGGAAAATCCTGCAAATCAATGCATGGGAAGGCTTGTAGACTGAATTTTCTGTTCATCTACAGCATGATCTCGGACTTTTTGCAGTTCCCTTGAGTCCCTTTGGTTTCAAAGGGACTCAACCAAGTCCATGGTGTTAGAGGACTCCAATTATATTTAATTACAGCTGCATGTATTTTTTGAACACATGCCCTCAAGCCAAAGATCGTGGAAACGATAAAAGGCCACTCAGTAGCACTATTAGGTTTTTTCATTAGTATCACTAATTCCTAGAAATACTTTAAAAAAACAATATTGCATAAAGCAAAATAATGGTCATAAAGCAAAATATTTGGCCTTTACATGTAGCTTTAATTCTGGTAATGAAGGGATTCTTGCAGGAAAGAAGCTCTGTTAGAACTCATGATTAAAAAAAAATAAAACCCCAAGATACCAAATGAAAAGCAGTGTGTTACATGTTTTGGAAAAAAATACATTGTGTCCATGTCTCCTCTTTTCCTTGAAACCAACAAAAACTTAGGATAGCTAACTCAGCTGTATACAGATACAGACCAGTATGAAGAAAATCTGTTTCCCTTGTTTGAGGCAGATCCTGGTATTTGTGATCCTTTGCAGGGGGAGTGAAGATAATAAAAAAATCCTGGGATATCCTGAGTTGGGGGTGACTCATGAGCATTGAGTCTGACTCCTCATCAATCTAAGCCAGCTCACCCTGAAGGAAATGATGTAAATGCCAGCCATGCCAAAATGACCTATACCTCTATTTGCCCAAACCTTAATCCCACTGTAAGTGGACAAAGAACAAGGAATTTGACCATCTTTAAGCAACTTCTGTTAGTGCTGAGGCTCATCTTCATCAGAGCACCCACAGAGATTTTTCACCAAGCTTCACTTTGTGCTGGAAATATCTGAGGATCTGCTGCTTACCAATGCAGAGAAGATAGACAGAAAGAGCATTGATTCCTTCATTTTTTTTTCCCCACTGACCTTCTTGCAAGGTTTAAGGCTTGCCTTGTTCCAGAGAATTTGAGTTTTCAGGCTTATAGCTACAAGCTCATGCTTGTGTAAGAGCAGATTTGATCCGAAGACCTTATATTCCCTCATCAATTTCATGAGCCATTGCATTTCCCCATCTGTAGTGATTTAAAAAAAATACATTATATTACAGGATATGCAAAACATTAGCTGTGAAAATGGTTGAATCTGAGGTTTTATGGTTTATCACAGGAAAAAAAGTCGCATCAGCTAACCCAATATGCAGGGTGTCCATTTATGGAAATCACTGCTAAATCTCCATGTAGCTATGCCTAATTATTTTTTTAAATTATTTATGGGATCTTTTTCCAGCTCTTATACTACCTACTTAACACCTGAGGCTTTTTGCACCAACAAAATGAACTACCTTTAGTACCTGAAAGAAATTATGATTGCTAATGTACTCCTGTTCTGTATGTGCTAATATACTCCTTTACAAGAATGATGAGCCAGGTACTGAATGAAGTTCAGAAGCCAAGGGCAGAAATTCCCCGGAAAATTATTTTCTAGGCATGAAATAAAGGGAGAACTGTAGGAAGAGTTTCAATATAGTTTTTCACTTTTACTTTTCTGTGGGACCAAATGAGATGCTTCTAAAGACTTGAGGAGCCATCATCTTGGCAAGTAGACTTCAAATAGAAAATATGAGCAGAGAAATAAAGGGGGGAAGAATTGTACCTAGATGTGACTCTTGTTCTGTATAATACTGTTAGTGTCAAAGTCCTGGCTCCTATGCTATTGTAAATTGCCATTAGCCAAAGGTGCTAGTGGACAAGAGAAGGAATGGCTGAAGGTTTTTGGCTGGGTTTTTTGGGATGTTTTAGTGCATTGGAAGGACCTCAGTTGTGTTTATATCTTGTTCTATTTACAAGGCCAGCTTTCTCCTGAGATCACATGATTTCTTTCATGTTTAAATACATCTTAAGACAAATATTGAAAAGATCTTGCATCAGGTAGAAGAAATGAATGATTTTGCTGTGAAGAAAGATAAGAGAGCAAACCTCAACTTTAATACATTTAAGTATAAGTGATCCTTAGATTTATATTTATGGCATACCAAATTAGTGGTAGCCCATTAAGGCAAGCATGTATTTCAGAGAAGGTCTATTTTTAATCTACTTAAAATAACCATTGCCTTAGAATTAGCCCAGTGCCTGATTTTGTAGATCAACATATTTCAGATACCAACACTATGCACTATCACCAGCTAAGATGATGATCTTCACTACAATGTTTTTTGTTCATAAATATCCTACTTTTTAAAGAAAACTCAACAAGATTTTTTTTTTTCTTTCCCCTTTTACAATAGGAAAGAACTCCACCTGGGAAATTATCCAGCCATCTAAAGAAAGCTTCTGGACTTTATTCCTACAGACAGGGAAAAAAACCAAAACAAACAAAATAGCAGATCAGCTAAGAAAAGTACATTTTTTAGTTCACTGATAAAATTATGAGGCCGATATTTGTATCAGGAACTATATTTTTTGCTCACTTTCCAAACATCTTAATTACAAAAATATAAGAATACCAGAACTTGATTATAAAAATACAAATAGGTCCCCTACTTTTTTCACATTAACATTTTCCCTTAGAAGGAGTTATAATGAGTAAGACTGAGTGGTAAATAAGAAAGTGTTATTATAACTATGTTATTTGGTAAAGGGCACTCCATGTTTCATAGATAGGGAATCTCAGAATTGTACAATTGTTTGGGTTTGAAAGGTTCCTAAAGGTTTTCTCCTTCCAAACTCCCTGCCATGGACACAGACACCTTATACTAGAACAGATTTGAAATGGAAATTTCTGGGCTGGGGAAAGACAAACACATTATTTCTGGGGCTGGAATCTCTCTCTGGAACCTGTGGTCTCTGGAGAAGGGCTGGGCTGACCTGAGGAAGGCCAGGGCATTGCATTCATGGCTAGAGGATCAAAACGCAGGAGGTCCAGGAGTTCAACAAGTGCTTGAGTTAACTTCTGTCTAATGATGTGGTTCTTATTGATACTGAGGTATTCTAGCCATGAAATCCAGAGAGAGCTTCTCTTGGCCTTGCTGGTTGTAGTGATCAGGCAACCCTCTCATATGAAGTTTATGCACAGCAAATTTTGCCTTTTCTGATGAAACAGGACTTTTTGATTAAATTCCATGGGTCTCAAGCAGCTATTTCTGACAGACAACACTCAAAATTAGAGTTCAAAACTCTTACAGCATTAAGATGATCATCTTGCACTCTTCTAATCTGAGTAGAGTGGGGTTCTCATGACAAAGATATCCTGAGAATCATATTTTTTGCTCATTGTAGTCATATCTGTTTCTGTGTCAAAGGAATCCTGTGTTAAATTTTGAATTTGGCATGTTGCAAAGTATTTTATTATTTTGACAAATAATAATAATATTATTTAAAATAATGCAACATATCAAATTCAAAATTTATCACAACCCACCTGAATCAATGTAATTGCTAATGAAAATTTCAGAATTATGTATCCACCATGGGTCAGATCTGTATCTGGTGTAAAACTTCTTTTATTGTGACTAAATGGTCAGATTGGGACGTTAAATTCAGTAGAAGATGCCAACTCATCCAAACCAAGATTATAAGAACTTTATAACAACTGTTTCCAGATTAGTTTATATTAATAATTTCTGACTTTGAACCGATACAAAATTAATAATTTAATCTTTGTTCAGAAAAACAGGGAAATTCAAACAATGTCACAAAACACTTGCTTATGAACAATTTTTAAAATTATTATTTTCCTTAAATCATGTATAAAAATAATTTGCTGGAGGAATTCCATCAAGTTTAACTCCAGAAGCACCTTTTTTTAAATTTTAATTATTATTATTATAGTTATTCCTATCTACATTTTTCATTCTCATTTATGATTAAATGTAATAAAAATATTACTATTCATACAAAACTTTGACCTTTTTCTCTTCTATATAACCCAAATTTGCATCCCCCTGCTTAAATGATATTGCACATCTCTTTAATTAAATTGATGCAGAATGAATAAACATCATCAAGGACTGAATTTTATCGTAAAGAGACCATGCCACGACACCAGGTGTCAAATCCTCTGTAATAATATGTGCAAAAGAACCATTCATCCACTGTCAATCACATACCAGAATCACTCTGTTGCCTTACCAAGTTCTTCTAAAAATATTCTGTATTTTTTACAAAAGGATGAAGAAAAATATTTTCTCTTCTCTAATTCAACTCTATTCCAAAGTTAAACATGATGCTGGATGATGATAAGGGTATGGATAATGAATGGATAATGAAAAGGGATAATGACCAAAAAAAAAAAAAATTTGGTTTTTTGTTTGTTTTCTTGGGTTTTTTCCTTTCCCAAAATTTTCTCCCACCCAGATTGTAGCAGTTTGTTTTCTCTGTTGACACCTGTGATGTCAAGCAAAATAAGATTTTATTTAAAGAGGTAAAATATAGAGGTAAAATAGAGGTAAAATGTTTCTCCTTATAATGGTAACTTCATAAATATAGGAATAATTCATATTGTGCTCCAGAATTCCTGGAATAAGTGAGGCCTGGGTCTAAATACACACTACCCAATTGCTGAAACTTGCAAGACATTGCAGACTTAGATATCATGGATATATGCCTCTGTAGGCTGGGCCTTTAAAATAGTTCCCTAATCAATATAATAATATCAATAATGAAGCTTTCAGTAGATATCAACCTCCTGCTAAGTGCACTCTCTCTGTTTGAAAATCTTGCTAATTCAAGACCATTAAAATAGATTCTCTTAAAGACTCCATTCTGTCAAACACCAAAAACAGAGATATATAGAGAAAGGGATTTAATTATCACTGTTCTATATCTCGAACTGTGAGTTTTTTCTGGGTAATAATTGCCTAAGTTTGTCTTCAAAAGGCATTTTAATAGTGTTAATACTAGTAAATATTGCTCATTTTGGTACTGATGTGCTGTTTTAATAGTTCCCACGGTTTCTAAAAGTAATTTCTTATTGTTTTACTGTAGAAAGAATCTCACTTTAATTATGTCATAATTGTTTGTAAGCCATAGAATCTTAATTAATGCCAATGGCTTAAAGGCACATACTGAGCACAAACTTTATGGTTCTGTTTGTTTTCCAGGCTCTTCCTTCTGTAACAAAAGCCCCAGCATGAGTTCCTATGAGCTGCCTATTTCCTGTGGTCCTTTCTCTTTGTTGCTGATTTTTACATGGATATTTTTTAGTCTTCTCTCTCTTTCTGTCTCCCTGCTTCATATTTTTTGTATGTTCTTCTTTCTCTTTTTAACCTCATTTCAATGGATGATTACCAACAGATTTCTAGGCACAACATAAATATAGGATTCAAAGTTAAGAGCAGGTAGAAACTATAATAAAATCATAGAAATTATGTTTCTCTAAATATCTGGGGTATTTTTTTTCATGCTGGGAAGCTTAGCCACTTGCATGATGATTCTGAAAAAAAAAAAAAAAGAAAAGGAAAGAAAAGAAAAAAAAAGTTAAACAACTACTTTTTACAATACGTCTAGAATTGAAAGGTCTCAAGAAATTGTTCTGATTAGTTCAAATATCCTGGTCATGGCTTTTGAGGTATGAGCAAAAGTATGAAAAGACATTGCAGAAAAGAAAAATTCCAAAATTTCTGCTGGAAGATAAATAATCTTACTTCTCCAGTTGAATAAAGGGTAAAGAGACAGAAAATGGCTATAGCAGATTCTCACCTGGATTTACTTACAAATCATTTTCTCACAGTAGTAGCTCAAGTCTTAAATCCAGAGTCTTGTGTTCTAACTGCTGCTTCAACACAGAAATAATTCTGTTACCATGCAAAGCCAAATGATACCACATGAGGAAATGATACATAAAGAGATTAAAGAATTAAATTTTCAAAGACACTCACATGTGCAAGTGAAAATAATTTTTTTTTTTTAATATCTCAGCAAGCTACATACCTGTGTGTTCTGTGTGTCATCATTTTCCACCCCAATCTCCAAACATACCAAAATAATTATCCAGTAGTATAATGTCAAACAAAAATAACATTAAATTTGCTAGATTACTTTTGCATTTCACCCTCCCTCCCTGGAGTATATTTCTAAGCTTTTTTTTTTTTTTTTTCATTCCTCGTGGGAATGTATTTAAAAAAAAAAAAAAGAAAAACAAAAGAAAAAAAAGCATATCATAAAAATGTGATTGCTTTATTTTAAAGTAACAGCAAATACGAGACAAATTGTTTCCAATATTTGTTATTTTTGAAGAGGGCTCCTTTCTTCTCTGTCTGCAGATACTTAAAAACACCAAAAGCAAAAATTGCTGGATGAAATTTCACAGTCTGTATTATTAATAGAAAAGAGGGGGAAAAATTCAAATTTTTCATTCTGGAAACGGCCAGTAGAGATTTTGGGAAGTCAGGGGAGCTGTCTTCCTGCAGAGAAACCCTTCCCAGAGCAGGGGGGCTTGCACCACAGTTGCAGCCCCAAGCACAAGGCAGGAATGAAGGCAGGACTCTGGGCTGGATGAGCCAGCACAGTTCCAGCATGGCAGTTCCCAAACATGAAGAAGTGGCTGTTCCTGAAATCCTGGCGAATTCTCCTCCCATGCAGCAAAACCTCTGACATCTGATAGGTGACATCCTGCAAGACTGATGTTAAATGTAAAGCATCCCAAAAGGAAAAGGACCAGGATGTCTCCTTCCTGCAAGGAGAGCAAAGTTTTGAGACAGGGATGGTCTTTTTCAGGCAAGCTATGCTCCCTTTAAATCATGCTTTACCATTTGATGAAGCAACTCTTTACTGCCAGGGGTGCAATCTGTCTGCAAGTCAGAGGAGATAGAATATCTTTTCCCGGACCTGTGACTCTCGCAAACAAGTGAGATTTTTGAAACCTGGTGTCTCAAATAAAATATTGAGACCTCTCATGGCAACTTAAGTTTTCTAAATAAAAACAAGCAGTATTTTTGTGAAAACACTTAATTTGCAAAGGAGGGAAAATTTTTGTGACAAACACATACCTCCTTAATTACAAATTCTTTGTATTTTCCCTTTTCTTTCTGTTTTAATGAAAAAAAAAAAAAAAAAAAAAAAAAGCAAAAAACCAAGAAATTAAATAATGCCAGTATGTATGTGGGTGAAACTGCAATGGGATAAAATTAGATACAGAAAAATACCTAGAATTTAATAATGAAAAGTGTAATGGTGTTCTGAATAAGGTGTAAGGGGTGTACTGGACACCATGTAAGTGACTTGTGTAGGACAAAAGCATTGTCATGAATCCATCTGAATATTCTAGAATCAATCATGGGACTGACAGTTATTATTCCAATCTGACTTTGAGAAAGTTTTATATGCCCAGTACCTATCAAATGCCACCTTCTAAGAAATTCTACTTATTGTGGAACTTCACTAATGAAGTTCTAGCATTTTTGGCCAGTTTTACAGATAAAGTTTCATAGATGCCATGAGCTTCCCTGGGGCTAACACCTTGAAAACTTTCTGTAGGGATCAAGAACATGTGCTTGTCAAAACAGTGAAAAATATTTTCAGGAATATTTCTTCAGTGTCACACAGTGGCAGGGGAATGGACTTTTTTCTCCCTATTCTAGCTTACATGAGCTTTAACATATGTTAGGAAAAAAAGAGATAGTATTTAGAAAAAATTGGCTTTGGGTCACATTCTCAAATGGCATAACTACTGATCTGTCCTATTACTTGGAATTCTGTTCAGGAAGAGGGAATCTCATATTTTTCTGGTTTCACCAATCATCCTTCCATTTCACCTTTCATTCTCCAGGGTAATGATTATCAGATGTTGAAGACAACATATAACTTTTTGCCTCAGGCAAATTCACAAATGTTTGCAGCTTTGCTGCAGGGCAGAGGTAGAATATAATCATATGTGCCACAGAAATAGTTCTTTTCACAGTCAAACTAGAGAGCTTTTTAGGCCAAGATTAAATTTGTCAATATTTCTGGAGAAATTAGCCCTTATGTATGGGGAGTTTCAGAGTTGTTAGTGTAAGGAAACAGAATGCTCTGCCTACATGTAGACATTTCCAACTGAGCTACTCACCAAACACCTTCACATCCAATAGACAAAAGGTGGGAACTTTTGGGACATTATTCCCAAATAATGGGAATAATTAATGGGTCAAATTAAATATGCTCTTAAAGGATTGGGTTTTTCCCTTTGCCCAGGCAATGGTGATTATCTCAGACAGAAACATTTTTATTCCAGCATCCACAGTCAGGAATAAAAAGATCTCTGAGTTTCAGATATAGCCATACCAGTATAAATTGTGCAGGTGGGAAGCAGGTGTCTGAAGCCAGCCTCCCATTTCTCCTGCTCCCAGGGTATTTGAAGATTTTTGCATCAAGGCCAGCTGTCACATTTGAGATCCTGTTTTGGGGCACCTTCCCTGGTGCTGAATGGGCTGAAAGAACCCTTTTCCCTGTCAGACATCCTACCCATGTCCCTTCCTATCCCTGTTCCCCGGGCATGGAGCAGCAGTGGGAAGGGCCCTGTACTGCACAGGGTGGCAGAGCTGTCTCCATAAAACATGGAGACATGGGGTGGGTGAGTGCCACATCACTGCCCCATCACAGCCCTGTCTGTGCCGTGCCCATCACCGGCTTACTGCGCTCACTTGAGCCCTCTATTTATACAGCATTATCTTCAATTGTGCTACGCATTTTAAAATCCATTTCAGCCACTCTCAGGACTCTATTCAAGAGCTCTGGCTATAACCTACTGAAGTTATCTGGTTTAGACACGAAGGGAAAAAAAAATAAAATTAGTGCCTGAATTACCACAGGGTTTCTGCTCATAATGGGTGACTAAATACAGAACAGTGCTCTGTTTTAAAACTGTCAACAACCCATGGTCCTTTTTTTTTATATTTACTTTAATGAGAATAACTCACAACAACAGCAGCTTGTCATCACTTCCATCTCATTGCTCTTGTTTACACACAGGGCTGTAAAACTTTACCTCTGCAGATTGCTTTAAAAACATAAATAAAAATAAAATCTAATTTACATTTTTGTTCCAACTGGTTTTCTTGACAGACAGCTGCCCACAGCTCAGTGGTTGCTCTGTTCAGTGTACTTTAATTTTCAGCTTTCAAGTTTTTCTGCAGCCCATTCAGAAGTAAATTCTCAGGGAAAATTGAGCTCTGTCATGGATGGATTAGTACTATAATAGTTGGTCACATATCTTGCATGAAACCTTTCAAAAGCAAGGCAAATGAGAAGGAAATGAAATTCATTTCATACTTCTTCAAGCACGCTAAAAGACTTTCTCTCCAAGTAATCTGTGAAGTACCACTAGTTTATTGGAGGTTCACATAACTACCATTACATTATACCTTGTCACAATCTCATATATTGGGTGACTGCTTTTTCTGAACTGATGGTACCTGAAAAGTGTGCTCCATAGGCACTGAGGAGAGAATACCATTTCTTAGATCAAAATGTATAGGTCCTAGGAATGGCATAAATAAAGGTACTTGAAGCAAATTGGGACATTACAGGTCATAGGTCAATGAAATCTGAAAGAGAGATATATTGAGGAGAAGTCGTGTTTGCTATGTGATGAACTGATACACTGAGAAAGAGAAGGGAGGGAGGGAGGCAGGGAGGGAGGAAGGAGAGGGAAGAGCAAGAGAGAGAAAGCATAATAAAGTTTTTTCTCGACAGTTCAGGTGCAGGAGCTGCAGCCATTTTCCCTGGCAGAGCAGGAAGAAGCTATATTGCTTTTAGCAATCCATTTGGTTTCTTTGTCATTTGCAATGAAGGCAGTGCTTCATCCCTTGAGCACATCTTGTGTGTGTCTCCCAGAGTGTATAAATGTGTGTTTTATTTCTTCTTAGGGTAAGATAAACAAATATCTGCATTATTTTGGATGGTTATTTGATTCTGCCTTTTAGATGAAAACTATTTGCAAGCAAGGGGAAAAAGAAATAGCTGCAGAGATCTTGTTCATGTGTTGATGGTGTCACAAAGAATTGTTAGTAGAAATATGGTGGATGTTTCACTGCTCGTGCAGGTAGGGAAAGAATAGGTGTGAGCCATGATTCAGTCCCTGGTTTAGGTAAAGAATTAAACATATGTTTCAGGCTTCTGGAAATTGAAAACCTACTTGAAGACCCGAGTAAATCAGGAGTTAGCACTGTAGATTTTCTAAACAGAATTGTTTTGTTAGGATTTAAGTGGGAGAGTGTGATAATTTAAAAATATCTTTAGAATAGCTGGTAATTGTGATTTAATTGCTAAGAAATTTGTTTTTCTGGTTGTCAAAGTACTGCAACACTAATTCAAACTCAGTGTGTTTGCATAAAACTGTTGAAAAGATAGTTTATTGATGTATTTTAATTGCAGAGCTTTTTATTTGGGGAAAAAAAAATAGGAAACAGCTCTCAAAAAAACATGAAAAATGTTTGAAGTCCCAAAATAAAATTACAATATGTTTTGCTTTCTCTGATTCTATTTTTCCTCAAAATATTTATGAGTCAACAACAACAAAAACAAGAAAAATATATAGCTCCTCCCCATAAATATTAAAGAAATAAATATTTTTTTTATGAATAATTGAAGTCAGTGATTCTCAGTCAGATCTTGCAGTTAAAAAAACCTAATCTACCTTCAAAACCAAACCCAAAACTTCTCCAAAAATCAAAATGAAACAGATCAGCTTTGTTTACAGAATTTACAGATTACAGAAATTCCTATTAAGTGCTAAAAACACCCTAAGAATTTAGCATTTAGATATGACACTTTAAATCTACTGAAGAAGACATGAAACCAAGTATTTCCCCCAGTGCATATACTAAAAAAAAGTTTGATTTTTTTTTATTTTACCTTTTACTTATGTCAAGAATAAGGCTGATTTTCCCAATCTGTCTTCTATTAAGACAATTCATCTTCTAGAACCATCCAAGAGCTTCCACATAGGGTGGATCACAACTTTTCCTATTACTGTTATTGTTCAGCATTAAATTTCTGCACACTGCAATTTTAAGTTGCAATATTCTGCACTCTGCTCCCCCTTATTCTACATCTATTAAATAAGTCAAGTCCTTGTTGGAAGGGATCCTGTGCAAACTGGTCTGGTGGAAGGTGTTCCTGCCCATGGCAAGGGCTTGGAAAGAGATGGTCCCTAAGGTCCCTTGCAACTCAAATCTCTTGTAATTCCATGATCCTAAGATATATCTTTCATCACACCTAGAGGGAAAGCCTAGGATAATAATTTCTCTAAATTAAGCAATATTGATATGGCCACGTTGCCTTCTCAGACGCAGTTGTGGCAATACATAAGAACAGCTTCTATGTACCAGAATTTCCTTCTGCTGCTTGAACAGAGTTCAAAAGGCGAGCTCCAACCTAAAGAAAGCACTATGTAAACATAAAACAAGGGGAAGAAAAAGATAAAAAAAGCTAAATTCAGACAAAACTGGTACTATAAAAAAATCCAAGACAAAACAGAGGTGAGCCTATGAGACAAGACCTTTCTTTATATCAGAAATACCTCTCTTGAGCAGCCTGTCTGATTTCTGTGAATAGAAATGCTTTTTTTTTTTTCAGTCAAACCAATGGCAAATCCCTAGAAATAAAGAGAGAACTATCAGAAAGCAGCAGGATAGTTTTCAGAGGTATTTGATCCAACAGAAGGTGGGCTCTATAATTAGTACCTGAAACTAACCACAGTTCTTTTCCTCTTAGAATTTGTATAAGGTAAGCAAATTTAGCTTACTGGGCATCTTCCATATTGGTGACATAATATGTCACCCAAAAAGTCTCTGCCCAAGAGAAATGTGCCAAATGACATAGACATCTGATTAGTGAAGGCAGGCAACAGATTACATGGAGAAACCTCAGCATCTTCTTCCTCAGCTTCGATCACAGTCATGGATTAATATTATTTAGTGCTCCAGGTTAGCAGTTTCCATCAGCCTCCAGATGTCTTAACAAAGTGAAGAAATTAGAGCTAACAAAGGCCTGAGAGGTTAACCTCCTAGTAATACAAAGAGATATTCTGTACAGTGTGTTTTAAAAAGGGCAAGGAAGGAATCCAAGAGAGAGGAGTTTCTGATCACACAATGGAAGAATATTGCTATATTAATAAATATAGCAATAAAGCTACAAATATATAGCTGTCTATGTTAAATTTTTACACTGTCAACTGGGAGAAGGGAAGGAGGAAAGGAGCTGCAGTTGGAACAGGTGAAGTTTCCCAGAAAGTACTGGTTTGGGAGATGGATCATCTTCTATTTTGTTTTTCAATAAAACAAAAAAAATGAATGCTGTTTTTTTATATATTCATATTCAATTTAAAATTTCATTAATTGAGAGTAACTTTTGAAGAAATACAGCCCCCAAAAACATCAGATCTGAAAAAATAAGAACAAAAAATTGCAAGAAGCCCTACAGTTCAGTTTGAAATATATAGAATGGTTTCCATTTGGGTATTTGAGAGCTTTAAGGGTGAGAGTCATTTATTTTAAGTTCATCCTCATAACTTAAACAAATCTAGTAAACGAGAGAGATACAGGCAGAGAGCACAAATTATCTCATTCTAGGACAAGCTTGTGAGAAGGGACAAATTGCTTTCTGGAGCCTTGATTTACCTTCACAGGCTAAAGTAGGAGCCTACTTTGGTAGGTTAGACTGCACAACTAATTTAGACTTCTGAAATTAGGCAAGATTAATACCTCCAAACATAATTTGATAGCCTGTTCCAAAAGACAGCTGTTAGCTGAAAAAAATATTTTAAATTCTGCTGACAGCATGATCATCCAGTGAACCTAAACTTCAGGTACAAATTTGTTTGCCACTGTAGTCTAAGTCAGAAGTAGGTGGTAAGGCTTTTTGAAAGGCCAAAAACTTAGTTGATGTAACATTTCACAGTCCTAAACAGGGTCATGAGCCATCTGCATCACTAAAGCTTAGGCCAAAACCTTTCATGTGTCCAATACTTGTGACAATAGAGTCTGAAGAAAGAAAGTTTGATGTGAAAGAAAAAGAACAGAAAGGTTTTTTGGTGGCCTTTCAGCAGGGGGCAGTGTGTATTCCTCCACTAAAAAAAAAATTAGAAATATACCTCAGCAAACCTGAAGCTGCCTGTAATGCAGGGGTATGAGGAGGTCAATAAGATATGCTGGACTTAGGACCATGTAGCAAATTATAAAGTGAGCAATGCTAAAATCAATATGATATTTGACTGTCAGCCAATGCAATTTGTTCAAAATAGGTTAAATTCACTCCTGCCATTTCCTCTTTTATAAGGAACTTTGCAATCTCATTCTGTTATCAACTGCAAAGCCCTCTCTGAGATCCAACTAGGATAGAAATGAATGCAATTTTGAAATATTCCATAAATACAGGGGGCTAAGATAGGCATGAAATCAGACTGAAACTTTTTATCTCCTGCATATCAGGTTAGCCATGAGATGAGATCACCATTTCCAGACTTTCCACCACCAAAGCAGAAAACAAAATATGTGAGTATTTTGCATAAACACCACACCCTTCATCTTTCATCTTAAAGAACTGTATAAACATCAAGGTACTTAATTATTAGTGCAAGAGGCCAGAAATTAGGGCTTTGCTGACTGAGTTTTGTACCTTCAACTCACAAAAAACCCTGTTTCTACCTGGTGCAGAGAACACCATGGTGGAATAGCAATTGCTGGGCCAAATGTACACAAATGTAAACTTGAGGCAGCTCTGTTGAAGTCAGTGGTACCAGGAAAAGGTAAAATTGGTGCTAGGATAAGAGGCGTGCTAGATTGAATTATACAAAATATACACGAGCAATGTCAAAGTGGCAGCGTTTTACTTAAGCACATTTCTTCCTCAAAGAATAATACAAGACATCTGTCAGAGATTTCTATTCCTTCTTTTCATGTAGATGTCTAAATAGAAAAAAATAATTAATGTAATTATACTTGTTATTATTGTTATTACGACTACCTTCTAGTCTTCATATTTATAGCTGAATATTTATGATTTTTATTTTTTAACAAGGTTTCAATGCATTCAGGCTAGGGGTGGAAATAAAACTGGTAGTTACCCACAGAAAATGAATTATGCACCAAATTGTAAATATTCCATTTCCTTTTCTGATCTGAAAGTCCCCAAAGAAATATGAACACTTTATTTAAAATTCATCTGCAGTGACATTTCCTGGCTGAACAGAGCACTCCCACAAATGCACAAGTATTGGCAAAAAAAAGATAGCTTTTTATGAGAATGCTACTGTGTGTTAATTCTGTTTTTTGCAGTCAGTCTGCTCTCTCCTTCTCAAATCAAATGAAATACTTCCAAGTGATGTGCTGTAAAAGAATAGATGTAAATAAATGCATCTTTCAAAAATAGGATTTAACTTATTTATACAGTTGAATTTATTTATACTACAGGATAAAGATGCATTCAGATAAAATACTTATTACAAGATGCACAAAGGCTGAAGGACAGGTTTGATACACTATCAGTAGACAAGTAAACAACAGGACACAGATATAATACTCCAACTACAAAATAGATAAATTCTTCCATAATCTTGGCTGTTTATTAGTCTAATAATATTATCTACATCTTTTTGAGCAATCTACCAGCACCACACTATCAACTCTGTCTAATTAGACTGGAATATTTTAGTTAAGATGACTTTCAAAGAAAATGCAATGGAAACAAAATCATCACTTTTGTCATTATCTTATAATATTTCTGGTATTTATTGAAACTCGGTTTCTGTTATTTACTTTTTCTTCTACTAAGGGGGAAAAAATTCTACTAGCTTTTTTTTTTTTTTAAATTGCAACTGAAAAATCACATATCTACATGGATGTTTTGTTGCTCGATTAAGAAAAAAATAAAACCAGAGCAAATCAAAAAATGAAGGATCAAAGGAATAATCTCAAACCCACACTTCCTAAAGAACACCAAAAACCCTCAATCCAGCCAGCCAGCTAATCAACCAACCAACCAGCCAATAAAAAAGATAAAACCAAAACCAAAGCCAAAACCAAAACAAGCCAAACCAAACCAAAATAACACAATGCAACTCTCAGGAAAAGCCAAAAACAGCCAAGCAATGAAAGAACAACAACAACAACAACAGCCAAACGACCAACCAAAAAACAAACAAGCAAAGAAATAATAATAAGAAAGAATAAGAATAAGAATAAGAATAAGAATAAGAATAAGAATAAGAATAAGAATAAGAATAAGAATAAGAATAAGAATAAGAATAACATAGACCCCAAGGTCCTTAATTTAAAAAAAAAAAAAAACAAACCAGTTTTGTTGAATTTTTTGGAGTTTTTTTTTTTTTTGTTCTTTTCTTAATAATAAAGTTGATCTCTTTTAATTTGCTTACTCTCTGGATATGAGCATTTCCTGTAGAGAAATGTCTGTTTGGTTCTTTTTTTAAAGTTTCAATGCAATATTTTGGCAAGTTTACAGAGAATCACTCTGAAGTGTCCATGGAAGGAGAGTGCTGACTGACCTTCAGGTCCAGCTGACTCATCCAATATACCTCATATTCATGCACCAGTGCTACTTACCGTTTCAATAAGCTCTTTATCACCCAGTAAGTGTGACTTAACCACAGTCTTTCTACTTCCACGATCAGGAAAAGACCCATCCAGAAGGCAAGTCATGGATTCTGTGATGGGTGTCTTGAATCACTCAGACAAAACACTCTTTACAGGGAACCTAACAGTGTTGGACTCTACTACCCAATTACTGGTGTTATAATGGGTTAATTTCACTATTGATATGTAGAAAAAGAATTAACAGACTAATTAACTAGCTCAGAAAATACAAAAGATCAAGAAGCTCTATTTCCTACATTTTGCATCTAATGTACCAAATTTTGAAGTTCTGGACAATGTCTTCTTCTAAAATGACAAAAAACAAAAGAGAAAAGAAGAAAAAGGAATGGTATTGAGATTCTTTTTAAAGCAATGTTGCTTAGATCAGAATAAAAGGACATTGGTACTGAATTTTCCACATGAAATCCCAGCTGATCTTTATGATGAAACACGCAGAGATTATTTTTCTATTCTCTTACAATTACATCTGCCTATTATAACAGCTTTTTCAGTATACCCTGTGTTTATTCTGTGGTTCTTTCTTGATGCAGGACCTCAAGCTATTATTTTCTATAGAGGAGATTACTTAATAGTGAAACCTCACACTCTGCAGTTCATACCACAAGTTTTTTAAAAATGAATTAGTATTTTAAAAAGTATTTTTTTTTCCTTAAAAAGTAACTTAAAATACATGGATATAATAAATTCAGACAGAATTTTTTTCTTTACACTCTAACATTTCTCCTCTTCCCTGCACAAAATAGTGTGCAGCTTGATGGCCTGCCTTTGAAAAAAAAAAAATCATGGGAAAAATGTAGGAGTTTGATGTTGTAATGCATAGTGCCAGTTTCTAATTTCACTTTTTATATCTTCATTATGTCTTTAATGTCTTCGTTCCAAATTTTCTCTGACTTCATAGCCTATCATGATTTAACAGCCTGCTCCAGTGTCTCATCACTCTCACAGAGCAGAAATTCTTCCAAACACTAACACTAGCATCTAAGCCTAACTTCTTTTGCTTTGGAGCCATTACTCCTTGTTCTATCACTCCATGACCCTGTCAAAAGTCTCTCTACTGTAGCCTGTGTAAGCACTGGTAGTGCTCCAAGTCCTCCCCAGATCCTCTCCTACGGACTGAACTCCTGGTCCCAACCTGTCGCTGTAGCAGAGGAGCTCCAGCCCTTGGATCATCTTTGTGTTCCTCCTCAGGGATCACTTCAGAAGGGCCAGGTTCTTTTCATATTGTGGTTTCCAGAACGGTTCATGGCTCTCCAGGTGGGTCTCACCAGAGCAGAGGAATGGGGCAGAACCCCCACTCTTCTCTGAATGCAGTCCAGGTCTCAGCTGGTTTCTGGGCAGAACAACACAGTGCTGGTGCATGCCCCATTTTTCATCCACCAGCACCCCCAAGTCCTTCTAGTCAGAGCTACTCTAAATCTATTTTCCATTCAGGCTGTATTTGTGCTTGGGATTGCCTCAGCCCACATGCAGCACCTTGCGAAATAATCATGGTACTCCTAAAAATAAAATGAGGAATCAATTCTTTCACATAGCAGGATTTTTTTTTTTTTTTTCACAAATTCCCAAAAGATCCACATTTATCACAACATACCAAGACACTTTATTTCTTTTTTCATTAATTACCACCTCTTTAGGCTAGAATCTTTAGGTTTTGTTCTTCTATTGTGTTCACTTGCCAGAAGTGGGCAAAAAAATCACCCGTATGTCTCTTGTGATTAAAGGCTCACTTAAGGACTAAGAATTCAGATACTCTTGAGATTTTCAGGTGTTTTTGCTTTCTGCAGTCTGTCACCAAGGAGTTCCTTGAAAAGTTGCAGCAGTTAGGGGGGGAAAATAAATTAAAAAATAAAAATAATAAAAAATAAAAAAAAAAAAAGGAGAAGGGGGCGAAAGCAATAATAAGATATAATAAGATAACTAAGGAAGAACTTATTTTACACAACTATCTTCTCATAATACATAATACAGTGTATAAGCATCCTGGCGTAGGGAAGTTAAAATATATTTTCAAAAACATCTCACAACAAACTGTGCTCCCTTTGGGTCCCCACAGATTTTTGTCCTCCAAATCAACTCCTTAAAGTCCTCAGTCAGGTGAACATGTAAACATTCTGGTTCATTATATTTTGGAATAGCTTGTTTAGACAGCTTTTTGTCTTTCTTTTGCACATGAGCACAAACACTCCTCATCCATGTCCTTTTGCTAAGAATTATAAACTGACAGTATGAATTTAAAACTGAATTTAGTGAGTAACCTCTGATGTACCATATCAGTTAGACACTGATGAGCCTATTGAAATCAAAGGGAAAATTCCAATTCAGAGAGTCTCTTCACTGAGAATTGGTTCAAGACCTTAGCAACATTTAAAGCTTTCACTGAGTTTAAGTCCTAGATGCAATATTGTATCTGCAATATTGATGGCAGTAAACCAGACAGGCAGCGCTGAGTTAGGACCAAAATGAGCTATTGGTGCATTCATCTGTTAAGATCATAGAAGTAATAAAAGAATGGAACAAAGTAAGTTGCACAGAGAAAGATTCAGCCATTGTATGCAGTTTCTTATATCAGCCAGTCAAACCTGACTGCATGGGGTTTTGGTTTGTTTGCTCAGAATAAGTTTTTGTGTGAAGATTTTTCAAATTTGTGGGATTTTTATCCTTACAGACAAACAAAACAAGACATTTTAACAGAAACACAAAGACATATTTTTATAAAGACAACATTTATTTAAAAAAGTCACCATTCTTGCTAAACTTAGGGTAGACTTGTTGTGTTTAATGTTATTTTCAAAACGTGATGTTTTCAGTCAAACTTCAGAACTATTTTATGTGGGAAATTTTCCATTATTTACAAGAGGCTTGAAAGAAGGTTCTTGAAGATATTAAAAGCAAATCCTTTCTCCTATTTTCCTCATTCTGTTCCATCCTCCCAATCCGTTTTCTTTGGGTTTTATGGGTCGTTATTCTATTTTGGGTGGGGGTTAAGGGTTAGCCACTTTCAAATGAAGTTGACTCTAAAGGAGTAAAATGGTCATACATCTTGTGATTTGGGAGAAAGTCCAAATTACTCAGACTGTGTAGAGGTACTCCAACATAAACAGGGAACCGAGTCGAGTGCATGCTGGCGTAGCTCTGCATAGTCTTTATCACGTTATAGGCTGCTCTTACATGAGACATGAAAAAATCACAAGAGGAGAAGAACAGCCAAAGGGAATAACAACATGAGAGTTTCTCCATTTCATTGAAAGGTAGCAATCATTTCAGCAATACAGACAGTATCTGGAAAAAAACAAAACCACAACAAACAAAAGAGAAATTTCAATTCCAACTGTTAACAATCTGCAGCATTGCTTTCTTCCCATTCCTACCTGTGTCTCTGAAGAAGTAGGCTGCAGTGTCATGATCTAGAATCCACAGATGAAATAGAGAGTTTTTTTAAACACCTATTTCAGAAATCAAATTACAAAGGGTATTAAAAACATCTTTTCTACCTCCTGAATAATATTTCACCACAAATAAATCAAAAAGGTATTTTCTCTGTTCTTAAATGAGTGATTCAGGTACCTGATGTTTAAGGGTTTCTTTATTTCCAAAACTGCCTTTCAACATGGTCACCTAACTACCTCAGTTACAAGTGGCTGAACCTCAAAAATAAATAAAGCTTCAAGCCCTCTCTCTTTGCTGGTTATTATTGCCTCACAGAGATTTTTCCATGCTCAGTATATCAGCTGCTGTAGATTCTTTCCATCATTTGCTTATACTGTTTTTTCTTGGTTGTTATGTAGGAGTTATAGATCAGTTAGTTAACAGTTGAAATCACTTCCAGGAACTGGGCAGCTCATTTCAAGTTATGAGATAACTAATTTTTATTTTCCTTTTTTTTTTTTTAATCTAATCTTCAACATCCAATCAGATAGTAAGGTTTTGGTGCCTTACAAGTACATTTCATTGGTAATCAAACAGGATCATAAAACTTGAATGGCAAATGTGTAACTAATAATAATTTAAAAATACATATAAATCCTTCTTCTTGCAGCTACTGGAGATTTGATTAGGCAAATGTAACTCAACAGGATCAACTGATAAATATCAGAAGTCTGTGATATCATACTAGATTGTTTAATGGTTCTAGTGGCGTTAAAAGTCCTTAAATCTGTGAAATCTAGATGACAACTGATATATTTAGGTTAGGATCATAATGAGTTACACACCTTGTCTCACTGCCTCCATTGGAAATATTAATGAGGTAAAAATGATAAAAGAAAAAAAGAGAAAAGAAAAAAGAAATGTTCCAGTTGTAACATCTATCAACATGCTTAGGCTCTCAGATTCTGCTTAGAACTCCCTAACCTCAGATTGATTTCCTGGAATCAATTAAATCAATGGGCAGCTTGAAACCAAAACCGGACTCAGAACTCACAAATCCATCTTTGGGACTGGGCCTGAGTTGCTCCATTATGAACATTTGAATATATTCTATGTCAACATGGCTACAGTGAATTCCATTCATCATAGGCATATTAAGTTCAATTCTGACTTTCTTTTTGGCATTTGCTTTCCAACTGTGAACATTGCCTCCTGTTCCACAAGCTCCAGTGTAATTTTCTATTTTGTTTCATTGAGTCAAAGGAAGAAAAGAAACCGTCTTGTGAGTCTTTCATTTTATAGACAGCTGGTCATTTCATTAGCACTTTTCATATTCTTGTTTGTCATGATCACTGACTATAATAAAAAGATTTTCTTCCCATTAACATATGATAGAGCAGCACTTTTTTTCCCAGGGATGTATTGATCGGGTGAGGAGTACATTTATTAAAATGTAACCAGCATCAACTTGCTGGCTCGTGAGAATGGGGCACAATTTAACCAATTAAATAGTCATGAAGAAGAGGAAAATCAATATTTCTTGGATCTTTCTACTCAAAACTTTGCCAGCAAAATGGCCTATAGATTTACAAAATGAATAAACAAATGAACACAAATCTTATTATTTTGATTTTTAATTATGTATTGGGTCAGAAGAGAAACTTCATCATTATCTGGAGCAAGATTAACATCAGTTAGATAAATCTTATTCCATGATTCATAAATTACTATAATAAGAAAGCTTAATTTAAATTAATCAAAATCAATTTATTGCATTCTAAGATCTTAGAGTATTTCTTTTTTGTGTTCAAAAGTGATTTTTAATATTAGTTGTAAAAGTATTTTGAAGGCCCATTTCAGAATGCAGTGAGAAAACAAAATCCCAGTGATTAGCACGGATTAGATTGAAGATAGACCACATCATCATGTTTAAGTGCCACCTCAAAAATTTCTTCTATTCTCTATTTTGACTTGCCTTCTTAAGTCATAGTTTGTATAGCAAATGTGTTTTTTCCTATAAAACTCTGGGTGTGATCCTTCATATCTATTTTAAAGGATTCCAGTGAGACTCCATTATGCAACCTCCATGAAGGTGTCAGTGTACAAGCATGGGCTACTGAACACTTTGGTTGGAATAAGGTAAATTAAAGATTTCTTTAGGAAGTGAAAAGCCAGTTTAACTCCAAAACTAGCTTTACTCACATCCAGGTGCTGCCAACCATATGCTTCATACTGAAGATATTCCAGTGTAATTTGTTGTGTCAAAAAGACAGATTGGAAAGAACAGATAAGGGATGTAAATTAGAGCATGCATGGTGCTAAATGGGTGTTGCAGGACATTCACAAAGACAAGAACTGTTAAGTAGATACAGAACACTTTTAGCAGCTCTTAGAAGAGGAGCGGCATCAGCACACAGATCAAAAACCCCACAGCTGTCACCACTGGTCCAAAAAGAATCTAGTAAGTACATAAAAGTTTGTTTATTGTCTAAGAGGATCTCCAGTAACTGTTTCGTTTATTTTTGAGTGTATTTTTTTAAATTTTAATTTAACACACTTACACTGCTCAAAGTACAAGATGTATCAATTACAAGGAAATTTAGTGTGTTTTTGGTTTTGTCAGATAATTTGCTCAGAACTTTGCAATTCAACATTTACTAGAGTTGCACTTATGCATTTCCATTTCTTATTTTTGTTTTCTTATTCTTATTCTTTCTTATTCTTATTCTTATTCTTATTCTTATTCTTATTCTTATTCTTATTCTTATTCTTATTCTTATTCTTATTCTTATTCTTACTCTTATTATTGTTATGCATATTTTATTGGAGATTCTTTCAACAAAGAGGATTGAAAGGGCGATTTGATATTGGACAGAATTCTGAATCAATGTTTCCATCAGCTGTGTTCACAGATGTCCCTGTTTCATCCAAAGGGCATTTTTAATGCTATGAAATAGCACATCTTCTGAATATGCACACATGCAGTTATGATCCCAGAGGAACACACACATAACAGACACATGTTCTAAAAGGCAGTCTTTCCTGCAAATTGACACTAACGTATAAAAAATAACCCAAGGAATACTGCTCCCTTGTATGGATGTTTATTACTAAGCCTGAAGGTTAACATTCCTATTACCTTAAACTCTTTAACAAATATTTTGTATTAAACATTTGCAAGATAAAGTATTGCAATTAGACTTTAGCACACAATCACTAGCAAAAAAGAAAAAAATAGTGTTTATCTTTCTCATGTTTGAGTCTGCAAAATGACTTTTAATCAAATTATTGGGAAGAGTTTCAGGAGCTTCAATGGGTATTGCATTAAATCCTAAAAGATATCATTGTTTTGGTACCATTGCTACTTCTTCTGTTATCAGTTTTGCTGAAAACATAAAACTTGAAGAATGGTGACCAGCATAAAATGAATTTCAGAATCTGTCTCTGTGAGTCTTAAAATTAATCATCTAGCTTTCTAAGGGGTAGAGAGTCCCAAAGATCCAGTAACTAAGAAAGATACTGAGAATGAAATCAAAGTTGAAAATAAAGTCATTAAAATGAAAGGAAAAATGAGAGGCACAAGGCGTCTTCAGATAAAGAGAAATTACATACACAACGAGGATCTTATCTGACTTAAGCAGATGATAAATAGAAATCTGTTGCTTCACTATGTGCAGATATATATTCCAGTCTTGCATTAGTGACAAATACACAGTGCAAAAAGGGGAGCAGGTAGAATACCAGAAAAAATCAGAATTAAGCAGGATTTTCAGTCATGTTTTAACACTAAAACAGTTGAAATATGTTGCTGACCATAACTCTGTGCATAGCTATACGGATATATGTTGCATTCACTTTTGTGGCATCAAATTACAATAGGATAACCACATTTAAGTAAGCAGAACCCCTCTGAGTTGGACACCAGACAGAAATCTAGATGCTATGTATAAGAAAGACAAGCTTTAAGCAGAAATATTCAGGGCTACTGATGAATGGAGCACAGACAGTGGATTAAGTCTCATGGCTTCTTCCACCCTTAAACAGGGACACAAGAAGAACACAGGACTCATTGGATCATTGTGCATATCACACATGTAACTAATACCCCTGGGGTTTTTGATTATTGTTTTTTTCTGTATGGCACCCAACATTTTAGAGTAAGCAATATTTGTATTAGTTACAAAAATAGAGCTGAACTAGTCACTAACTCATGTGGAAGACCCCCATTTTCCAAGGTTTTATTTAGGAACTTCTCCTCACAGATTTCAGAGGACCCTTCCTGCTGGAAGTACTTTGCATCAAGCCATTATTTTCAAAGTAACTGAGTATTAGCCTGAATCTAATATCAAGACTGGTAAACAGTCAAAATTGGGCTTTCACATCTTGAGAAGTGACTTCAGAGAATTCTGAGAATTTCAGACTCTGAGGACAATTCAAGAAATGTAGCCTGAGACCAGTTCCAACTAGGGTGAGACACAGTTATCTGAATTTCTCAATGTGTTAAAAAAAAAAAAAAATCTAAAAAAAAATAAATTGGAAGGCTGTTTTGCAACAATACAATTCTATTGATTTTTGTGATATGATGAGTGAAAACTGGGGAGATGGGGGTGCATGAATTTGCTCTGCAGTACTTTACTTTCTCCATGAAAAAAAAGGAATATTTGGGCAGACATGGGGAATTTGCTTGCTATTATAAAATATGTACGTTATTCAAAGTACAGATTGCTACCTCTCTGAGCCCTTTATTTTCATCAGAGATTTGCAGGAACTCATTTACTTCAAGTCTAAAGCAGCAGGTAGATTTTCCAGAGCAGAAGTAATTTTCTGTGCTCTGCAAGGCCTTCAAAAAACAGAGAACATTGTCCTTCTGCTTCTATTAGACATTATTTATTCTCTTTCAGAAAGTGCTGTTTAATCTGTAAATAAGAAATGCAGCAAACATGTTAAAGATGTAATTAACTGTTGTTGTGTTATGCGTTAATATCACCAAGCATTCATCCTTCCTCACGAATAGAGTTAGCAAATCTTCTGATCTTCCCTGTTTCTACAGAGTATTAAACCATCAGAGTTATGTTGAGTTTCACAAAGGAAAAAAATACAAGAATGGGATGAAAATTACAGCATATATCCGTTTAAACTTAATGAGTCACTTGCCATCAATACATAAAGTGGCTCTGATATTTTGGGGGTGAACAGGCTGTTATTAATCCTGCCCATTGCTTTTAATGCGTGATAGAGCACTAATGGGTAGTCAGTAAACAGAAACAATTAAGTAAATTTGCTGGAAAATGTTTTGGAAGGTAACACCCTCCTCCACTTGACTATAACAGCCTTTTCACCATGATCAATTAAACACTATTAATAAAACAGGATACTCAGCCAGAAATATATTTTTAACCTTGCTCCCTGAATTAAACAATTCTGGAGTCACCATCCCCCTTCTTTCACATTCAGACATTACAGGATGTAAAGACTGGGATTTGTTTAGCCAGAGTAAACAAGAACGTAGCAATGGGATATATTTCCAAGGACATTTGAAAAGTGGAGTAAAAATAAAACAGAAATACTTTATGGTGGTTCAAGGGAGAACAATGGAAAACAGGAAGAAATTCAACAAGGAAAAAATGAAAGCCCTACTGCTTGAGAAATTTCAAGTAAGGTTCAACAAAGCAGAAAGGATTGGTCAGTAGAAATGAAACCAACCCAGTACGTCTCTGAAAGATGTTACAAACCTGGAATAAAGGATTTCTTATCTGTTTGTTTTTCTTGTCCTTCCTTCACTAATGTATTCTCTCTACTTTTCCTTCTTTCCTTGATCAGTCTTTGTTCCTCCTGTTGTAGGCACTGTTCTTTTTTTTTCCTAAAATCCACCACATTCAGAATTCAGATCATATTGAAAAGGATCTTGTTTTCATTTCACTGGCTTTGGAAATTTGTTCCTCAGCTTGTCTCTGGTCTAAAGGAAGAAATTTGAGTAGAGAGATTTGAAGTAAGCTAATTGTCTCTAATACAAGGACACACCAGAGCAAGAATATTTCAATGTGGAAAGCATTGGGGTTCTGTTCAAGTAATGAAGTAAAATTTTAAAAATTGTCTATATATACTAGAGAATACCAGAGAATGCCTTATCATGGGAATATGTTCTATCTTGTTCAATAGCAATCCCATGGGAAAAGATAGAATCTTTACCTGTTTAAAAAGAGTGAGAACAGTACACTGGTGAATATTCATTGACAGAAGGAAAGTTTGGCACTGAAGCCTTGTGGTGGTTTGTATAAATTTCCTGAAATAGCTCCCTGCCAGGACCCGTGCAGTCTCCTTTGGACCTGATAAGGACCAATGGTGTCTGATTTTTAATATTGACACATTGATACACCAATGAGAAAATTCACGCGTCTTTGCGAAATACATGTAAAGACAAAAAAGATCCCGGGAAGTTCTCTGTCCCTTGTGGCCTCAGTACAGGTAAGAGCCTGGCCTGCCCCTCCATGAGGCCGGGCCGGGCTGGGCCAGGGTGGAGGAGTCTGTCGCGGCAGGGCTGGGCCCCAGGGGAGGGAAGGAGGGGCCACCAGATGCTGAGACCCTGGCTGCTTCCCCCTCCTCCCCAGAAAGGCAGAAATGCTGCCCTGGCTAACACTCGGGAGCAGCCCCGGGCAGGGGCCGGCCCGCCTCACGCCTTCCGGCCCAGCAAGGGCCGGACTGGGCCTGCCCGCCAACCCCCGCGGCCTGGGAGGGCAAGGCTGAGCCAAGATTTCCCCCAAATGGAATGAAGCCAAGCAACACACCACTGTTTCTGGTTGGGCCCTTGCTAAAAGCCTAGTCCAGACCAGCAGGGCTGTGGAAAAAGACTCTGTATCATAAAATAACTCCTGTGCACGGCCTGGAAAAGATCACATGAGCATCTTCAGGCCCAGGTACTAGCTCTCTCAATGCCTTAATAAGACTTTGCAGATACTTTGTTTTTTCTCCTGAGTGAAAGGAGAGGACCCAGAAGATGATACTGACAGAAGCAGCATGAAAACACCAAGGTCAGACAAAAGAAGAGTCAGGTCCTTGCTGAGGGAAAGAAGAGAGTCATGGATAGAAATTTCCCTTTTTAAGTTGTGGAGAAGAGGCTCTTATTTCCCTATAACTCAGAAAGGCATTTTGGTGTGGATGAGATGTCTCAGTTGTAGACATGAGCAGAGGTATTTTTGCTAAAGTAAGCAGATGTTGAAATGGCTGTGATCCCATAGGTTTGAATAAAGAGGAGAGAAGAAGACTCCTGCTGCCCCCCAGGGAAGAGAAGAAGAAAGACCTCTGCTTACAAAGATGAAGAGAGTTTTTGTTTGGGCTTTTATAATCCTTAAAACGTGCCCTGTAAGGTGATATTGTCTTCAGTAATAACTGAGGGAAGGCTGTTAATTGAGGAAGTGATTTTTACATGGTGATCAAGTTTCCATTCTCCTGGATGCCTGATTACTGTGATATCGAGGCCACGAGGAAACTTTGTTGTGGAGAAATCTCCACAGACTGAAGAGAGAAGTCATCTCACCCAAGTAAATTGGTGAAAGACTATTCCTAGAGACACTAAACTGACTGATTTGTTTCTGTATGTTGTCAGTGTTGTCAGTGTGAAAGAAAAGAAGTTGTAAGGGGACGAGAAATGTTCTGAAAGTTTTATTCTGAGTTTTATTATCTTTTTTTCTTGTAGCTTCTAGTAATAAAGCTTTTCTTTGTAGTTTTTAAAGTTTGAGCCTGTTTTGCCTTCCTCCTAATCCTATCTCACTGCAAGAAATGAGTAAATAATAATAGTGGGTGCACTGGGAATTTGGCCAACGTTAAACTCATGACAAGCCCTTCTTTCTTTCTATCTGTTAGACAATATGAAAGTTATCATATCCAGAGTAAGTTTTTTTTTCAGGCTTATTAATGAATTAAAAGGAAAGAAGAAAGAAAGAAAGAAAGAAAGAAAGAAAGAAAGAAAGAAAGAAAGAAAGAAAGAAAGAAAGAAAGAAAGAAAGAAAGAAAAAGAAAGAAAGGGAAGAAAGAAAAAGATAGAAAGAAATGAGAAAATGAAAGAAAGAGAGAAAGAAAGACCTAGCCTTGACCTGACATTTTGACAGAATTTTTCTTGAAAAGTAAATATTTGATGATTTGAATATGTTACATCTGCAGGGACTATTTAAATAAAAAATTTAAGAGTTAATTTATTTTTTTTTCCAAATAAATATGAAACAGTACTTAAAGGATGGGGGTTTTTATTATTATTATTATTTTCTTCTAGCTTTAGTACTAATTTTAACTTCTATACCTTCTGATTTTGAGATAGCCAGATATCCAAGCCTGCAATAGCTGAGATATGGAAGTTTGCATTGTGCTGTAATGTATTTTTCATAATGACTAAAGATTCTATTTTCTGCCTTCCTGAAGTGCTAGATTTCCAATATTATGTTAGAAACTGCTTTTAAAAACATAGTGATAAAAAACAACAAGCAAACAGTTAAGTGAAAATATTTCCCACGTCCTGATGACGTGTTTAACAGTTCTAACATGTCTAACATTAAATTTTTATCAACAAATCACAAAAAAGGACAATTTGTACACAGAAATCAATTTACCATGCACCTCTCCACGACATTCACTTATAATTTATTTTGCTTATAAAAGAATTTACTTTTAAACTTAATTTTATTCCTTCAGGAGACTGCAGAAGAAAACACTGCACATTTTTCTTGCCTTGCAAAGGGTAAACAGGCAACAGGACAAGAAGCAATAAAGGTAGAGAAATTGAGTATAAAATTAACATCTGTGTCTTCAATAAATGAAAAATTATCATGGAGCCACATACTTCCCCCTTCAGTGATTGGGTGCATTTTTTTCCCCATTGAGATACAATTTATTTGAAGGAAATGAGAAATTCTTGCATTGGTTTGTTACAGGAACATAAGGGCCAGCTTTGGCTTTTAAAGCCCTTCTTTGTCTACAGTTCTTAGTCTAAAAATGTCAAATACCAGAGTCCTCAGATAAACACATCTGAAAAGCTGCAATAAGCCAAAGGGAGTCAGCCTTCCCGTATGGAATCTTACTTCTTATTCACATTACAGTTGCATGCTAGATAGTTTTTATAATTATTATTATTTTTAAAGATATTTATTATCTGTGTGTTCATAGATAATCAAATTCTATTTTATTGTGTATTTTTTGTGTATTATGTTATATATAACATTGCACATTATATATTAAATATTCTATATTAACACATGTATTGTTTATATGATGTATCATTATATAAATAAATGTTTTATTTGAATAAAAGCTTGAATGTTGCTGAATGCATCAGTTATGAAGACTAAACGTACACCATGTAGATCCGTTTAATTAATTTCAGCAAGATACCTTGGATAAAAGAGAAGTTATATATTTGTGATGCATATCTGTATCTGTTCTCTGATCTTAAAATGACAGCATCAGATGGATGCAGAATCTTCTACTCCTGTCATTTCACTGACCTCCCTACTTCTCCATGTAGGGCTAAGATCAGGAGAGGAGGAACATGCTTGAGAGCTGAGCATCGTTAAGTGATGGTGGCTCTCCATTCAAACAGGAGCACCTAATAGAATAAACTTTCTCGTTATAGAACCCCTAGGTTGTCAGAGAGTGGTTGCTCTGGGTATAGCATCAGCTGCTAGGCATCTCTGGTCACTGGAAGAAGAAAAGTTGGTCAGGTAACTAGAGGCAATAGTAAGGCAGGGTTTAGGGCATTTCTTCCTTTCAGGTCATGCTGGAAAGTGATGGATCTGTAGAAGTGACTTTGTTTATTGCAGGACTTCTAAATTTATGAGATAACTGTGGTGTCTTGAGAATGGTTGAGGTAGTGCTTGGCAATGCATATATAAAGGTCTGTCTGTGGCACAGAACAGCTTGGGATATGCATGAAAAAGCAGCCTTCCTCCCTCCTGCTGACTTGAGAGCCATAGCAGCGCCACAAGTTGCTTGGTGTCACTTGGGTTAAGTGCAAACTGCAGTGATGCCCTGAAGTCAGGGCTGTGCTGCTTCTGTGGGGATGGAAAGTGAGGGCTTTAGAACCCTGACATTCAACAAAAAGGACTTTAATAAATAATGCTCTTAAACATAACTAGGGAACCAAACAGCAACTTGTTGAAAGACTGTTCAGTTGTCTTTAGCTCTCCTTGATAATATTTAGTTATGAAGTAAAATAATTTAATTTACTTATTACCATTTTTGCCCTTTGAAACCATATGTTTTCTCTAACTTAATTCATCTAAAATCTGTCTGCCCACTCAAAATCAGTTGTAGGATGAGATGGATACCTTTTCAGAAATTTTCTAATTTCCTTTGTTATCTGTAGAGAAAGAATAGTCAATTCTTTAATGGTAGTAAATCTGCATGGTATGAATCCCAGCCTTCCAAGATTCATCACTTCAAAATTCATCCCTAGATATTACTACTTGAATAATATTAAAGTAAACATTAAAGATATCCTAGATCTAGCTCTTGCAGCACCCCCTAATTCTATTGATAAAATCATCTTTCCCGTGAAGTGTGAATAGTTAAAGCTCTCTCCTAAGCCTTTTATTTTTCTGAACATTTAGATGCTATTCAATATTTATAGCTACACTTCCAGTTGCACTTGTAAACACCAGAAGGTGAGAAGATTTGAAGCCTAAATACAGGTTGCTGAGCCTGGTCAAATGTTATATTTTCAGATGCCAATAAGGACATTTGCATATAAACTGTAGTATCAATATCTCATTTCAGTAGGCTAAAAAGCTTGCTGTAATGGGTGCTTTATTGCTTCTTGCCCATTTTATAGACTACGTTTGCATTTTAAGATCTCAAGCAGGACAGAATGGGATACTCCCAAATCCTGTGAGAAACAGTGTTGAACATTACAACTACTACTGAAAACAATACTAATAAAAAGTGATTTTTTCCTCCCCAACTTCCTATTCCTACAGGAAATCTTGAGAAAACTGAAAACTATTTTCTTTTATTTTGTAAAAATCCAGATGTTACCTGAAAATGCTTTAATAAAAGTTTCTGTTGTACCTGTTGTAAATATTCCACTTCTTTCCAGGCCAAATTATTAGGTCAGCTGGCACACAAGATGGCATCCCATTCTTGTAGCATTATTTGTAGTGTGGCAATTGTTCTTTGTAAAGACATGGTGCAGCTTTGAGTTTTGAATTGTGACACAGACTGAGGGGTGAGCTCCCAAAAAGTATATGAATTGGCATTTGTAAAGAAAACTTTAATGAAAATTTTACACGTTAAAGTTAAAATATTTTAAAAGTCAAACGAATTTAAAATAAAAATTCTGCAGGAAATGCTTGTTTTTTGCAGTGTGATGGAGAGGATCTAATGAGACATGAAGGACTGATTTTCTGCAAAATAAAATGAGTGATTTTCTTTTGTTGGAATAATTCCTCTTGGTGAACGACCTGACCACAGGAAAAGGGACAGTGAAAAGAAGAGATTGCCCTTATAAGCATTTCAACCCCAGGAACCATCATCAAAGAAATACCTATAATATTGCATCATTTCCCTAATGCCACTGGAGCAAACACAACTCCTGGAGTGTTTGAAATCAGAGTTCTCTCCATGCTTTGCTGCTCCATCTGTGGTCACAAGTCCTCAAGATCCTACAGGGAGTAGGGAACACTTCAGCAATTACACAATTAATAAATACTATGGCACCTCTCCCATGATTTCTTTGGCTAACTTCAATGACCCCGTGATGGTGCTCCTGTCTCCTCCTCTAATATTAGTTCTATGACCTCATTTTCTTCCCCTGACAGTAGACAAACCCTTATGTCCAAATTTAGTCTGACCCAGAATATTTTCAAGTGGTAAGTAAAATTTCTTTGGAATCCAGTGCTGATTCTTGCTGCAGCTCCTGTCCTAACTGAGCATCAACAAAATGAAATTATATTCATTTGAAATATTCTTTTTCATATCGTATTTCACAAACAAGAAACACAAACTGTTTCCCTGAGTCATATGTACTGCAGAACACATTTAGGAAGAAAGAAAAACAAATAGGAAATAACTTTTTTTTTCTTCATGACCCAGACTGAGAGTGTTTTGATGGTTCTTTCAGACTGTCTAACACCAAACATGCCAATTTTTTTGTCTGTTCTGTTTAGAGGAGGGAAGGGACAAATCCAGTACAGATTACAAACTATCTGAGCCCTCCAGCAAGTGTCAGCATTATCCAAGATAAACTCACATCAGAACAGACGCCTTAATTTACAACTAGGTTTTATATTCCACAAATAATTTATTAAGATACAGAACATTCATCCATCGGGATTTAGAAATAAGCTCATATCCTGTACAGATTGCACATTTTGGATTCAAATTGGAAACAAAGGAGTCACCAAATATTATTAACACAGCTGCAGTGCTGCAATGAATGCTGAGGGTGGCTTCCAGCTGAGGCAGTACCAGCGTGGTGCTTACTGGCACAACCAGAAGAAGGGTCCCACATGGCATGCCTTGAAGAGCCCTTTGGAAAGACAGGGATCTGGGTTGGATGTTTTTCTTTAGCAATAAGCAGAAGCCTGGCAGCAGATGCATGCAAGTATTTCTTTGTTTTGGATAAAGCTCCTTTTTGCACTGGTGTTTACTTGTCCATTGACTGAACTGAACTGGAAAGTTGAGGGGCATTGGGTTCTTCTAATTCAGTGGGTTTGCTTTAGTGCCTAAATACCAAGATGACAGATGAAATATAGTGTAAAGCATTCAATTAGAAAAACCAAATCCATTTTATCTTATATGCCGCTTTGCTACCATACATCTGCAGTTCTTGTTTCCTGTGCAGGAATATAGTCCATTTTAATTTGACACAGTCCATGCTTAGGAAGAATTATTCCTTATGGTAAATTGACCCTTGCATTTCTCAGGAAACAGCTGTAGCAAAGGTAGTTTACAAAATCTGCAAATGCAATCTTACCTGCAGATTTCTGGCAGGTGTTTGTAGAATACTTATCATGAAAAACAGGTTAAAATGGCTGCTGGGCTCCTCTAGGAGGCAAAACTTGTATGTATCAGTAACTCTGAGCAATTCCACTGTCTGGCTGAAACACTTCCAAGGTGGTAGAATTAGCATCATTTGATAGAACACTGCCTCCAGTTTTGTTCATGAAAGTAAATAGGTCCATTCTGAAAATGGTCTTGTTTGATTTCAAAGGAGTCTGACAAGCACAAAAACCAGCACAGTGTACTTGCTCAGCACTACCTCCACTAACCACTATGAAAAAAAAAAAGAATTGGCCTCTCTTTCGTACATTGTCTTGAACAGGAAACAAGTTTATGGCTTTTAAAGATCTTCTGTATCTAACTCAAAGTGCTCAACCTAATCCGAATGAGCAGCCAAAGAGCTTAAGGATAAAGACTGTGTCAATTGCCTTGTCTCTTAGGATAATCTGCTTGATGGCTGGTCTCATCAGAGAGGATTTTCAGAGTCTGAACTCACACAATTAAGAAAAATAAGACCAAAAAAAAGCATAATGAAAAAAATTAGGAGTGTCATCTTGTTTGACATCCAAATGCAATACAGATTCTAGCACAAACCTGGAGCAGTAAGCACAGTTAGGACATACAATGATAGGACTTCCAGCACCAGGTGTGTTTTCCAGTGCTTTTCCACCAGCTGGTGTGATGCTCCTTTTGGACAGAAGAACACTAAAATAAAACATAAATCCCTCCCTGTCTCAAACTAAAACCAGCAAATCCTACTGTAGTTTAAAAAAAAAATCAAGTTAAGTTTGTGCTTATTGTGTGTTTTTGTTTTGTTTGTTTGGTTTTTTTTGTTTTTGTTTTTGTTTTTGTTTTTGTTTTTTTTTTTTTGGTTTTTTTTTTTGTTTATTTTTGTTTTTTGGTTTTTTTTTGTTTTTGTTTTTGTTTTTGTTTTTGTTTTTTGTTTATTTTTGTTTGGTTTTTTTTTTTTGGTTTGTTTAGGTTCTTTTTGTGCATACCTTTCCCCAGATCAGATAAAAGCATGACTCACAGACAGAAGATGTGAATAACATAGCTTAAAAATGTTCAAGATTTTCAGAGAGTTTGTCACTGAGGTTAATGCATGGATGTCTCAACAGGTTAGTAGAGAATTTATGCCTCCTGGTTATATTGGCAAGATTCTGCAGAGAAGGTTTTCCCTAGACACAAGTTTGAGAGTAGGCTTTGCTCTTTATTCTTCATTTGTTTTACAGTAGAAATAACTGTCCAAGGAACACCACAGTCCCAAATTCTTAAGCATCATATAAACATTTATTGAGGCCGTCAGAGTCTGAAAAATTTCTCCATGTAATGACAGTGAGGGAAATGACAAAATAATGTAATTTATTTGCAAGTAGGAAACTAAAGGTCAGACAGAAAAATGCTTCTTTTGTGAAGTTATACAGGAGGCTTCTCCTTAGGGCAGGGAATCAGGGAAGTTAAGAAGCTTCACCATAATATTGTCCTTCCTCAACTCATCATTCTTCACACAGGTTTTACAGAAATCAGTATTTTACATCCACCAGATATTTCATTCAACTCTTCCCTGAGTAAAGGCAGTTGCTCTCTCATCTCTGAACTGAACTTTGAGCTATGGAGTTCTTCAAATGAAAATGAGTAAATAAGAGCACAAACAAATTCCATGCAGCCTCATACATTTATTAACAATCACATCCCACTACAGAAATTGATTACTCTATCATTTTAAAAGGAAAAAAGTTTTTCTATATTTAGAAAGCTTCTCAACAAAAATCTTACCTTATTCTTGGATTCAAACAGCTTATGATATTGTGTATCTTATTTTTCCATATATTTTACTCCAAGAAAGCCATTCTCCACTATTTACAAGAGAAAATGGAGTATCCCATGCACTAAGAGAACCTAATCTCTATTTTATTAAAGGGAAAATTAAAAAACAAACTCCATACACTTTAAAATTAAGAATAAGGCCTGCCATCTGGCTTTTGAAAAACTTTTTTAAATGGTTTTTTTAAATCCTAAGATCCTATCTGGTATACCAAATTATTTAGAGGCAATTGGAACAAAGACTGAGCTATTTTATCCAGTGCTTCATGATTATCAGAGATAGACAGAGCAGTGCTCAAGCAGAGTCTGTACAAAGGTATAATTGCAGAACAAATATGGCTTAATATGTACCTTGTACAATAAATAATTTTAAAAGGTTTCAGATAGAGAAGTATGCTGAAAAGGTAGTTAGGAGTAATTTTGCATTCTTACTCTTCTATTCTTGTGGGGAGAAATAATTGCTTACAAAATAATGGCAATTATAAAAAATTGTGTTGTGTATCATCCTTTTGAAAATATATAAATAGGTGATACGGTTGTAAAATAATAAGAGGATTTTTTTATCATAGCGATGAATCTTATAAGCAAGAATGCTATGCTGAACTTGATGTGGCAGAAACTCAGTTATGTACTGAAGCTTTAAATAGACACCAGAAAGGGGAAAACATAATTCTTTTCAAAGAAGATAAATATTTTTGAGACTGCATGGATACTGGATGAGCAGATAATTGGTGCTGTAAGAATGGCCTGACTTTGCTGTTAGAAAGGAGACATAATTAGTATTTTTATTTTGATGAAGGCTATATCCAAATTGCCACTGCAGTTTTTACCAATGGAGCTGTGCAAGCATTTGCAAAAGACTGAGGAGGAAAGGAGTCGATATTTCACTTTTTCAGCTGTTGAAAGTCTATTACACATCCCATCTGTGAACAAGGAAACATATGGGTCTCCTACCACTACCACCTGTAGGACTTTCACTGTATTTAAATAAACCTATAATTTCGTAGATTGGGTGATGTCCAGCCCAAGTGCTTGGAAAGGAGAAATATTCTTATGAACCTGTGAGGTCATATTGTTCCATTACTCCAAAACTCGAAACTTTTTCAGCCTTGTTCTACTTTGCAGTTCTTGAACTTTCTCAGCTGAGAATCCAGAGCATTGTCCAAACCCTTATGCACAGGTCTGACTAAAGTATAGGAGCATTAAAAAAAAAAAAAAAAATCTATTTGCTATTAGCAAACCTTTACCAAAATTATTGCTGGGATACAATTTCTCTTACTCTGTAGGGGTATCCCGTTTATTTGTTACTCCTTTTGGTTGTCCTTTCCTTTTAAATCATCTAATCACACTAAACTGTGGAGATGAATATTAAAATGTGAGTGCCAAGGATTTCCAAACACCTCAAAGGCAAACAAAGTAGGGAAAGACAGTGAAGGGTATGGGGCGGGAAGGAGATTAGGAAGATGCAATGCCACAAGTGTCTATTGATGTTATAAGTCTTACTAGGTGCTTTGTTTCTCATGAATGTGAAATGATGTCCTCTGCTACAGGCACAGACATGTCCTTACTGAGGAGATCCATCGGTGAATTGAAAACGATTAAATATGACCTAGAAAATGTAAAGAGCTCAAAACAGAGAACAAGTACAGTTAATGATGATATGGGCAATTCAGATTCAGTTCCCTGTTGTGACCTCACACTATGTTTGCAGGGGCTAATGTAGGACCCTGTGTTGGTGTTTGTAAAGTCTCAGAAAGCAAGCACCACTCCTGTTAGAAAGTCCAGACCACAACTTGATGGTTAATTTCAGAAGTCTAATTTAGATTTCTCAGAGAGTATAAACTCGATGCACAGGACCTTTGTGCCACAAACAGACCATGTTTGGTGCCTCTGAAGAGGAATTCATGGTATACTAGTGAAATGTCTCCCTTCTCATTATCTAGGTAGGATCCTTAGCATTCCTCTTCATTGACTGAGTTTTCCTAGATTACCATAATTATTGCTAGGAGTAGCATAGGCTCAGTGACAGTGACAGACATTGGGAGTTTTTGTCACTGTAATACTTTTAGGATTCAGACCAGTTCCTACTGTTGAAGCTAATGACAGAATTTGCAGGTTATGACTTAACACTGCAACAGCCTAGTGCATGTGGTTTATCCTAAAATATGAAACACCTCAATTCCTGACAGGGAGAAGAAAGAGTCATGGATTATCCACTCATATTTCTCAGGAAAATACTTTTACCAAAAGTAAATGCCAGGAAGAAGCATTTCCTTTGACTTCTCAAATAACTGGATAGGGCTTTGTGCTTCTAAAGCCGAGTGCAGCATGATTACACTTAGTGCTGTAAATACATGGAACAAAGCAGGAGATTTTTCTGTTTCCCTTGCAATGAGAAGTGTCAGCCATCCCACCCCTAGTACATCCTTTCACACACATTCATATTCCTTTCTAGAAGACTCAAAACCATGATATAGGAAGTAGATTGGACAGGAAAATGGCAATGCTTTCAGAGGAAATTCCTCTATGTAACGGAGATTCTCCTCTGCCCTTGCTTAGGCTGTAGGTTCTAAGCTATAAGAGGTCTTCTGGGCTATCAATCCAGGCTCAGTTATCACCAGTTATCTCATTTTGTGTGCATGCTCATTTTTTATCTACAGTTACATAAGAATATTAAGTATATTATCACACATATTCAGGGAAGAAAATTTTAACTCTGATATTTCTTTGGGAAACTGTCTTTCATGAAAACTGTGCTTTCTGATGTCTTGGGGATCTGGCTACATTTTTGATTTGCAGGAAAGTAACATATTCTAATTCAACCTGTGAATATCCAGAGTTCAAACCCAGCCTGCATTTAGGACACTCCCTATTCTAGCTGTAGAACAAAAAACACGACAGGAAAAAAAAAAAATAAAATAGCATGGCTGTTGTGGTTGTGGTGTTGCAAAGGGTATTTATGAAGGCAAAATATCCCAGTGCACAGCCTGGCTTTTCAACGATCCATTTTTTGTCTTTTGTCCGTGCTTTTGTTTTTGATGTGTGTTTTGTTGTTGGTTTTTTTTTTTTGGTTGCTTGAGGTTTTTTTGTGTTGCTTTTTTAAGGCAAACCGCTGTCGTCCTTGTGAAATGTGGTTAGCAGCTCTGTTTACTTCAAAAGTAATCACTTTTTGATTCAAACTGCTTCACCAGTAAATAGAATATCTTAGGACATTAATTATATGGGAGAGAAATCTGTGTGAAGGAGCTGTTACAATTCATTACTGTACAAGAACTATTCAGAGAAGAGAGAAAATGTAAGGATAGAGATAATTGTTATTGCCTCAGCTTCTTATGGTATTGGGATAGATGGATTGGAAATGGGTTATCTTTCTCCCTTGTAATAAAGTGGGTACATACAGAGAGCACAAAGAGGAAAGTTAAAGCGTAGCCAAACAGCATTACATCAGCGGAGCTGCAGACTGTCTGCTGGGAGCTCAGAGAGCAAAGCAATTGCAGGTGTGATACTGAGCTAGGGGATTAACCTGTTAGCAGCTGGCTCGCTCCAAAAGGAAGAAAATAAACAACAAAATTTCATAGCTGGAAAATGCAGCTAAGGGGAGCTATTCCGAATTTCAGGTGACTATTAAACCTTTCTGCTGCTTTTATTTTATTTCTTATTCAATGTGTTGCCTATCTGTTTATTCCTGTGCACAGCTATAAGGAGTGGGATATTGCTTCCCTTTTCATAGGTTGACTGTGCCTGTGACTTTGTTTTTTTCACCATTAAGTATGGGAAGATGAGTATTCACTACCCTGAGTAAAGCCTTTAAATGAGAGGGTCACAATATCACCCAAGCTCTGTTTTTTCTTGCACTTCTATGCAAGTTGAATAACAAAATAAAATAACAAAAAAAAGGTTCAGTTAATACAGAATTTGCTCGTGTACCCCTTGAGGTTCATATCAGTGTGTGCGTGTTTAAAGTTACAACAGGGACTGTGTTTGATACAGTTTTTAATAGATTTGTATCAGTGTTTTTGATAGAAAACACTGAGAGTAAAAATAAGGAAATTTCAAATTATTTGTCCTCTTCTTCCCCTGCCACAAGCAAAACTCATTTGGAAGCTGCTAGAGGAGAATGAAATCCACAGCTTAAAGCAAATTATTCAATTCCAAAATGGAAAATTTCATATTTTCTCTTTCTTTTATGGTACTGAGAAAAAAAAACCACAAAAACAAAACCACAAAAAACCACACAACACCCCATATATTAAATGAATTTGTTTTATCACACAAAAGATAGTATTTACCAAACCATTGATAGTTATGTAAGTATAGCCTGTAATTGTATGTTCACCTCCAAAAATGCTGTCTCACCTTTTTCAGACCGTGGAACTTCAGTTTCAGATTGCTAAAGCATTTGTAGGTGTCTCTTTAAATGATAAATGTACTTCCCCATTCAGTGTCTTGTACCTTATTCTGATTAATTTGCAGATCAGGATGAAGTATACTTCAATTACTGTACTCAGTAGGTTTGTTTGTTTGTTTGTTTGCTTATTATCATAATAATAAAAATAAAATGGTGCTCCACATTGTAGAATTCTCATTTGCAAACCCATTCATATTTAAAGAACAATGTTTCATTCCAAAGCTGATCAATGATTTTCACTTGGGTCCTACTCTCCCATTTAGGCCAATATTTAGAACATGTTTCTACAGTGAAGTATTCCCAGTAGAAAACTTGCAAGTCTAGAAGTGTGCAATTTATTTCAGTTTAACTAGGCCATAACAATGTCCTCAAGTGCATACATGTCTGTAATTTCTAGCTGTTCATCAGAGCACTGTGTTTTCAAACCGAGAGCTGAGCTCTCTAAGTTGCATAGTAGTGGAGAGCAGAAACACATCCAAATCTTGTCCTGTAGCCATGAAACATTCTGTGAACATCCTGTGGTGTGCTCTAAAGAAGGAAAACAACTCAGAATGTGGCTGAAATAGCTCGGATGAGTTTGAAGACTTCTGGGGAGGAACAGGACAGTGGTCAGGAATCCAATGTGTCAGAGGCAAGGTCAAGGCTAGAAAAGGGCATCTCTCATCAAAGAATGATGACAGACACTAGTGTTCCAAACATCAGTGGCAATGATAGAGGGTGATGTTTCATGATTATAGAAATTGCATTATGTGCAAATAATCATGAGTGTATCACAGAGGTTTTAGAAGAATCTATGCATGTTCCTGGTGCAAATCTTTCCAGTTCCAGGCAACACAAACAAAATGCTAACAAGTTTGCTGTGAATTTGAGTTTATGCTGGATTAAGAGCCACAATGTTTAGGGAATGATGTCTCAGGAGCAGGTCAGGTGCCAGCTAGCTCCCGTCCCATGAATCTCTCTTGAATAAAACTCATTATCTTTTCTTTATGTAGAAATTGACATAGTCTATTTGACATTTTCAATTTCTCTCTGCCCTTTACAACTGTGCTTTTTGCCCTATGATTTTCACTGAAATACTACCCAGCTTTGCCTGTTATAAACAGTACTCATAACTTCTTAGTCTCTGGACTCTTTTTTTTTTTTTTGGATATTGAGTTCATTCTGACATTGTCCACTTCTCCCTCTGTATTTTATAATCCTATTTTCTCTTGGCAGTAAAATGGGCTGCCTAAAACTTTTTTTCATTTTCACAGCTCACTTTGGCCTAAATTTTCACATTCTTAACCACTTCTTTTTTTCCCATGATTTCTGCAAATTGCCTAGTAGAAAACTTTGGATATTTTTCTTCTCCCGGTGAGCATCTATCAATCTTATTCTCATCTCTTCAGACATAACTGAAGTTAATGCAAAATTTCTCAGACTTTTCACGGAGGTGTAGTGATTTGCCTAGGAAATGAGTCTTCTGACTGGCATGAGAATGCCCCAGTGCATTGTAACATCCTGCAGTGCTGAATGGACCAGGTACACCCCCCTGTTTCAGAGATTTCAATGGAAGTTAATGGTTGGTGGTATAACAGCAGGAGTGGCAAAGGAGCTGTGCTCCTTTCTGTAAATACTGCAGCAAAGACCTAGGCAAACAGCTGAAGCAGTAACAGCATTGGAAACAAAAAAGGTTCTCTAACAGATCCTGAGTCATCTATTATTTCTGCATGTTTTATATTATGGCTCCATGCACCCTACATATCAGCAGCAAGATGACCCCATCACAGAGATGAAAGGGAGAGTTTAAGGGCCATTGAACACTGTGATTTTTCTCACTGTATCACAATTACAGAAAACCTGTGCTAAATAACATGATGTTGGTTTGCTGAGAAAATTCACAGTATTTGTGAGCCAGCCACATTTCTTGCTATCATTCCCTCTTGGTGCTTATGGTGTAGCACCCTTTTTGGCTTGTGGCATGCAATTGTGTACAGCAAGGGCCAGACTTACAGACTGAAGGCTCCTTACATGCACCAATGTGTTATTCTCTTTCACATTGTGCTAGAGATGGGCCCAGAGCAACTCCACAGACACAAGCCTCCTTGAATGCCTGGGAACTTAATATCCAGAACCAAATATGAACTTCATGGTTGACTGACCATGCGCTGAATTAAGCCTCTGTATCTAAATGTGATAGATGCTATCTTGGCCAAGACACTGACGTCCGAACCAGGAACTTCCAGTTCCCAATAAAAGCAAAAGATGTTTCAGCTTAAGCAAAAAAAAAAAAAAAAAAAAAAAAAAAAGAAAAGCTTTTTCCCCCCTATATTGTGTCTTGTAACACACAGATGGGCAGCAGATACCTCCAAAATTAAATGGCAGTAAGCTCAGGTTTATCTCTGTTTTAATCTTCATTTCACAAACATTTTAACTTCTTTATCATCTAAAAATCATATTAGACTTTACAGCCGAAAATACTGCAGAACTTCTCACTTCAAAAAATTGCTGTTAGAAGTCTTAACTCGGGGTGGAGGTGACAGAATATTCTTCAGTTCTCTCCTTCCAGTGGCCAGGCACTCACGTAAAACTTTTAAGGTGGCTACTTTGAAATTTGGGATTTTAAAATTCTTAAACTTCAGTATATTCTGAAAGAAGAGCTTAGAAACCAGTGCATCAAAGGTGGGCAGACAAAAAGGGAAGCAAAACTCATTTGTGAGATGCAGATAGATTTATATGAACAGAAAATAGTATTACCATGATGAAGTTTAACCAATGAATTTTGCTCATTAGCTTGTACAGCAAATACTTATCTCGTGGATGAATTATAGCATGACCTTCATAGGGTGGGGAAAATGAAATCTTGATGAAATGACATTAGGTAATTGTGAGTCCATCATGACTCAAAGTTATTTTAGCTTTGCTGTTATAAATGTGTTTTATATCACGAAGGTCTTCCAGCCCCTGAAGCTTTCATGCAACGATTTCTAGCTAACAAAAGCCTCTGCAAGAAATTTTCCACATGTATTGACTACAATCAAATCACATCTTAGCCTTTTCTTTAATAAGCTAGTAGAGTAGTCAGAGCTGCCTATAAGCCATGTTTAGAAGGCATGACTTATCCTTTTAGCCCTTTTTCTGAACACCTTCCAATTTTCTCTCCATCTATATAGCAGGAACAATAATACTTTCCATATCGCATAAGATCAGGCTCTATTATTTTCTCCTAATTGCTAATCTCTAGGATTATGTTCAAACAGAAACATGAAAAGTATATTGTTATTGACAAGCATTAAAAAAAAATAGAGGGGCAAATGTCCCATTTGTTAGATTTAATTCAGCCAGCTATTTATTTTCCCTCTTAGAGAACCTTGTGATGGGTGAGAAGGGAGAAGCTGTAAGGATGGCATTGGTGGTAAAAAACTTTTGTCAGTGCCCTCTGGATGACAACCAAATGTGCCCCAACAAGCATTGCTATCTGGGCAGTTAAACTGATACTTCTCCTCCCATTCCAGGGTCATTTGTTGTGACTCAGCAGGCACTTTGGGGATTCTTTACAGCCAGCATGCAGGTGTAGGACATTACACGAATGAAGTGAGGGCAGTTTGTGTGATGATCACAGCTGCAACAGTGACAGTCATTGACCCTGGCTGTTGAGAGTTATTTGCTTTGCATTAATCGGCAAAGCACTTCAGCTATTTATTTTTCTCCACTTTGCAATCCAAAGACATTAACACCAGCTTTGGAATGATTGCCAGAACAGGCCATTTCACTTGTCTTTTCCACCTTCTCTCCGGGATATTATTCTAAATTAAATATATCTTTTGCTCTGAGCTGCGTGGAAGTGTCAGTGTCACAGCTCTGCTGCAGGAGTGGGCTAGCAACCAGCTGCAATTTGAAAACTGAAACAGCCTTCTGCTAGCACAGCTCTGTCAGGGAAGGAGAGTCAGAGATGCTGCTTTACTGACAAAAGGGGGAAAAGACTGGAAATACACTTTTAACAGCAAAAAGCATTTCACCCCTGAGGCATCACCTCTTACATTCCTGCAAGGACCAGTTTTGTGAGCAGGGGTCCATCTGAACTTGTCTGGTCAAAGACTATGCAAGGAAAATAGCCCTGATGAGGCATAGTTAGGAAGTCAAAAATTGAAACAGAGGGTTTTTGCTCCACTCCTGTGATGAAGTTGAGAGTGACTAATTCCTGAACAACATGGTACTGTGCAATTGTGTTATGGGTGCCTGTGGGTTAATATGCAGGGCCCTGAATATATTAAACCTTTACCAGATTTTCACAGAATCTCATAAATAATTGGAAAGGAACTTAAAGATGACCCAGTCCCAACCTCTCCCCCTAAGGGGGACACCTTTCACTAGACAAGATTGGTCAGAACTCCATCCAATCTGATGTTAAATTCTTCCAGGGATGTGGCATCCACAGCATGTTTGGGCACCCATTGCAATGTCTCACTGTTCTTCACTTATCTTAATTTATTTCTATTTAAGAACTCCAGTAAAATTCAGGTATCTGAACAAGTTGGTGAAAACCAGCAAACTTCCTACCCCACCAAAAAAAAAAAAACCAACACTCAACCCAAATAAAATCTTGTCTAAATCTTTTCTATTGCAATACTTTAGGTATATTTTTTTTCACAAACATCAAAATTGAGTTAAGCTTGGCTACTACTACATTTTTTTAAAGGCAACTAGCAACAGAACTTAATATACACAAAGTGCTTTCTTCATAGAATTTAAGTTACTCTATGGTTATTTGAAACTTTTTTATCAACATGAAAATAATAATAAAGAAACCCGTGCCAATGGAAATGTGAAATTATTTGAATGAGTTTACACAGCTAGAGACAAAGTCTTCCCAGGTTGCACAGTGTTTGACTGGCTAAGTTCAGACATGCCCTTACTCATGAAGCTGGTCCTTGCAGCAATCCAAGAGGACGAAATTCTGGGGATGAAATGCTTTATGTTGGTATAAATGTATTTCCTTTTCTGTTTCAGGGAGAACAGGTTATCCTTTTTTTTCCACTGCAAGTATCCTCTTAGGCTGGAAACCAGCTTTTTAAATATCTTCATCTATCTATCTGTCTGTCTAATGGTGATTTTGTGAAATTTTGTCAAACTCAGGATGAAATTGCTGTCCAGAAATAGGAACATGAGGAACATAAATGGGACACATCCGTTTGCAATTTCCAGTGTGATAGGAGTCTCCTAATCTAATGTATTTCCAATGGTCAATTTTATCCTCTGCATCTCTTTCTCTTTCTTTTACTCCCACAAAACACAATAAAAAGTCTTCTCAAAAGTAGAAATTTAAGAAAAAATCTTGAAAATGTATTCTAATTTGATTAAATATTGTGGGATTTTTTTGGCAGAATAATACTGAACTACAGTTGTGTTAAATGGGAACAGGAGAAAAAAATCCTGGTACACAAGAAACCCTTCCCAAATGCATCATCTAGATCTCCAGGGTTTTAATTATTGTTAAAGATGAGCACAAAGCACAATTCTGCTGAAATCTCATCCAAATCTTCTAAAAATCTTGGAAGAGCAATAATAAATTGCTGGCACTGCCATAGTTTCATGCACACCATGTTTTCTGCTGAACTGATGTAATAAGAGCAAGAAATGAACTTCACAGGAATGGTATTTCATATCTGCTCTTTTGTATCTTGCAATATCCTCTCTGATCAAGTGCCCTATCTCTGGAGCAAGTATTGATTTTCACAGCTGAAATACAATGTCTCAGCATGCTAACCCCCATTCACACACACTTCCCTGTTCTAACACGTTCTGTCTGTCTTGTAATTATAAAATGTTAAAGGTACAGCTGCACATTTTCTTTAAAGTGAAGACATTTGTTCCAAAAAATCCCTCAAAATACAAAAAAAAATCCCCTCAACTTTCAAAGTTTACAAGAGCATTGATAAATTCCAGAGACCAACACAACAATTTTATACCTTAGTAGTGGTCATTTTTTCTTTACTTGTTTTCGTTTGGTTTTTTTTCTTTTTTTTTAATTTTTTGCTATGCCTCATCTTTCAGATATTTTAACTTATTCTGCAATTTTATATGCAGTTGTGCATTGATATATATACACACCTTTCACAAATAGAGATGGGAAGTATACAGCTGTGTTCAGTGTGAACTGTACATTTCCTTCTACTTGGGCCATTAAAGAAACAGATGTGGGACATTCTCCTCTAGAGAGGTAACTAATTTGTGCCTGTAATGGTAGAACTACTGTCTGAATGTGTTGCATGTTTTGAATTTGGATAAATTTTTCAGCCCAGTTTGTTTAACTGCAAGTAAATCTGTGGAACTGAGGAATATTGCTCATCTCTCTTAAGATGTAAATTCTACTGAGAAGGAACTTGACTCTCAGTAGTCTTTTATAATAATAATAGCAGGTGAAATTTTTTTAAAATTGGATCTATTCAACCAACTCTCTTTAACAATAACAAAAAAAGCCATACCTATATCTTTAAAGGTACTTCACCAGGCATCAGCAATTAACTGCTCACAGGATAAGGCTCATTGAATTAAATCCTGATTCAATTAAAGCTGTGAGTATTCAGTGATGGTGTATTCTCACCTATTCTTTGTAGGGGATCCTATTCTGACCCCCATTACAACACCGAAATCCAAAGGGACACCATAGAAGTCACAACTTTTATTCTGTTCCTGGGTGAAAAAAATAAAGGAAGTGACCCAGACTTCATTATTATAGAGCTAAGGTGGCCCAGTAGTACCTAATGGCCTTCTAGAATGGACAGAGTGCCTAAAATTAATCTTCTGAAAACCAAGTAATGAAGCGTTAAGGTACACGTCAATCCGACCTTAATTCTTCCCTCCTTGAGCAATGACCCAATACTCCTATAGCACACAGACTTATTCTGTGCCTTTTTGGATAGTGAAGAACTTTGAGGGAGCAAGGTATGCATAGCAGAAGATAGGATATGAAATCTTCTTTCTGCTAGGAATATCTGGCATTTCTATGTGATTTCGAAAATAAGTTTTCCCCACTTGCTCTGCCCAAATCCTCAGGCTTCAACAACCCCTCTTGTGTCTGGCATGGTGTGTCTGTATGGACATCATGAAACCTCTGCAGGAGTCCTGTTTCCCCTTTCATTGCTGACTTTCCTTGCAGGAAGAAAAGACTTAAATTTTTTGGCTGTGGCATGACTCAGCAGACCATATCCTTTCAAGTAAGGTTTAGCATACTCATGGGGTGAAGGAAAAGCTGGGATTCACAGATCCCCAGATTACAAAAGCAAATCAGCTTTGCTTCTCCAGCTAATCTCTCCTCCACTTAATACAGATTTACTGAATTCAGCTGGAAAACAGATAATTCCCAGAGGCTGTCAACAGCACCCAGGAACTGCAGTTGTGTTTTGTGATTTTGACTTAACTCCTCTTCCTTCTCTTTTCCTCCCTCCTTCCCTAGTCTCTCTCTCCTCTAATTTTACAGCAGTGCTTCTGCATACCCTTAATTCATTCAACTACCCTTATTCCATTATATTCTTCTTCATAACTTGTATAATGACAATGTTACTCCATGCAAAAATGTTGTGAGTTCTTCCTATTAAGGGACTGCATATTAGCAATGCTTGACCTTAAGCACATTCAGGTCCACTGTTCAGCAAACACGATCATATTATCTTCACTGTCTTTCATCTTCCCCTCTAGTTAATCAGAGCTGGCGCTCTGTTATAATAATTCCCCATGTGGAAAAGGAGTGGCATGTCCAGCAGCCTTTCTCCTACATCTGCCTCCAGAATGTGTAATTTATTATCTTTCAGAAATGGTTAGGGTTCCTTCTAAATTAGCTCTGCAAAATTAACAAGACACCTTTCTAAAAATGTGGTTTGTGTTCAGTTTAGTGGATTTTGTGTTTTGTTAGTGGTTGTTTTTTTTAGGTAAGGGAACCCAACTCCTGTGTGACAGACGAGATCAAGGGGATATAGTGTTAGGTGTCCATCTTTAGAGGTCTCTAAGAATATTTTAGGAGTAGTTAAGAGGGCTGTGAGGAATGGCTTGATTAGAGGTGACTTTGCCATGAGGGGGAGGATGACTTCGTTATTTTAACATAGAATCACAGAATGGTTTGTGTTGGAAGAGATCTTAAAGATGATCAAGTTCCAAGACTCTGCCTTGGGCAGGGACACCTTCCACTGCACCAGATTGCTCACTCATGCCCGTGGGTGGCTTTTACTAAGGAACACATTCAAGGTTTTAATGTTTAAGGTCATCTCATATCTTAAGCCAAGCAGATATTTGTTCTGTACAATAAAATTGCAAGGAACAGAGGAAAAAAACCCATGGTTTTCCTGCTGCTTCTTTGGCAGGAGTGTGAGTATAATTTGGTTTCTATGACATCAGTTTGCCTCTAGATGCCACCTAATTGTTGCCACCACAAAATTTAGTAAACCTGCTACTTAATTCCTTGCTATTTTGCACATTTTCTTATGGAGAACTGAACACATCTTTTGATAACTTACTTCTCCGATATTTCTTTTCATACCATGAGTTGGAGGAGCTGCAATTCAGGTGAGATAAATGGGAAAGTAGTCAAAAAAGGTAGTAATCATTTTGGGTTTTAAACATGCCAGGGAAAAGCACACAAAACAACACAAACCAAAAGACTGTTCTGAGAGGCAGCTGAATCTAAATGCTAGGGAGCAATCCCACCACTAAAATACCAAGTGTCAGAGCATTGAAATGTTGGAGACACAGCAAATTTCAGCCTGACAAAGCATATGGATTTTATATGGATACAAAATCTGATAGGATTCCAGGAAGAAGGATCTGAGAAGAGCATGTTCAGCCACACGTTCCACTTGATGTTCCATGACGCTTTTAACAAGAAAATGGGTCTCAGACACAAACACAGGACATCTGAACTTCCTTCAACATAACAAGAGAATAATTTTCTCATTGTATTTTTATTTTGCATTCAGTTTTATCATTCAGTTACTCATTTTGTTTTCAGTTGTTTGTACAAGGATATTTTTTAAGACATTTAAATGGAGGGTGCTCCCAGCCTTATTTCATTTTGAATAGGCTAGATTTCATGACTTTAAGAGGGATATTAAAACAGTTTACCCTTAAACCATAAAAAGTTCAATACACAAAACAAAGTAATACAACCAGCACTTTAATGATTTTTCAAAAAATAATTGGAAATGCATCTGAGACTAGAGAAACATGCACAGGCAACTTAGCTACTCATTCTCTCACTGCACTCTCTTGGTTTTCCAGGTATATCTGTCATCTTGAGAAAAAAAAAGAAACAACAGAGTTAAAAATCCCAAACTCAAACAAACAAACAAAGACCAAAAGGAATGGCAAAATAAAAAGAGAGAAAAAAAAAGAAAAAGAAAAAAAAAGCCTTTTTAATAAAATTCCCATTGCATAATCAATACCAGCTTGGACAAGAGTGCTGGATTCTTCTCTGTGTCATGCATCATCAACAAAATTGTCAGTAGCTAAGCTTGCTTTGTAAGATCCTCTTTCTGGCAATGGCTCAATGACAGAAGAACATGGCTTGATTTTCATATCCCAACCTGCAGCTGTACTACTGGCAGTCAAGGGGAAAAAAAATTAAAACTGTGTTTTGATATGAATCAGGCATATTTGGTCTGAAAGACACTGTGAGATTCTGAAAATGGCACTTTCTAGACACTTTCATGATACCTTTGTTTTGTTTTGTTTTGTATTTTTTTTTTTTTTTTTTTGGGTTAAAAAATAATGTTGAAAAGAATTCATGCTTTTCTTTCAGTGACATCTGAAAAAAATTACAAGTGATGGTTTGGTTTCTTAATTGTTTGTCTGCATTGAGTTTTTTTATTAATATATTAGTAAAATCATCCTAATATTTTTTGTTGAAAGAAACATCCCTGCTAGGATAAATACCGCTCTCTTGTCTGATATTAATTTCATTTCTTAATATGATTATTCCAAGAAATTGAATAGGAACCTTAAGTCTTTGAAAGTAGTTAGCATTACATATATATATATATATATATATATATATATATATATATATATATATACACTGTAAGGGTAGAAGATATTAATTTGCTATAGTAAATAAAAAATTTATATGTTAGGATAAAAGTCAGGAAAAATCCTCTGCCAGCATGTTCATAATCTTATTATTAAACATTTGTGATATGTGATGGGGAATTATCCGTTAATCCAAAATATCCATGGAGTGCTTGAAATACCTGCTCTTTCCCATATCAGATATATCCTTTCAAAGCAGGTTTTTGTTCTGAATGTAATTCATCATAGTTATCACATGTCACAAAGTGTTACACCATGTCATTTTACATTGCAATGTGACATGACATGGTGCAATTAAGGAAACACAATGCAATAGCTTCTATTAAGAAAAAAAAAATAAAACAAAATAAAAAAAGAAAAACCACACTAAAAAAAAACAAATAAGGAAAAGGAAACAAAAGAAAGAAGGAAAAAGGAAACATTTTCCATATCAATTATGATGAGTTTTAGTTGCAAAAGTCTGTGTGAAGAAAATTATGCTGATTAAAACTGAACAAAGTCCTGAGCCAATTCCCACTGAAGACAATAGGTGTCTGCACATCAGGGAAGCATGCATGATTATGTTTTTATTAAAGCACAACTATAAGATCAAAATTTTAAATCTGGATTCATAGGGCTAGAGAAAGGAATTACCAGCAGGATCTCTTGATTCTCATGACAAAAACTGGCATACCATTGGTATTCATTATTAATAGGGTTCTACAAGGACACAGCACTATACAGAGCGTTGGTTTGGTCCAGAGGAAAAGGATAAAAATAAACAAGCTTCATTGGTCCCTACAGTAAAAGAGCTTATAGGCTAAAGACACAACTATGAATTGCCATTCCGTTGTCTTTGACGTTTATTAATCTTTGAAGGGGTGGATTTTCACCCAGTGTCTAATATATTTCCAGCTTAACAGATATTTTAACAGTTCAATATACATCAGGGAGAGAGAAGAGCTTTTCAAGCTAAAGGCCAATACTGGCACAAGAACAAGTGGGTATAAACAGCTCATGAATAAATTTAGCCTTGAAATTAGAAAGAGCTTTTTACCATCAGAGGAGCAGAGTTCTGGAACAGTCCTTCAATGGGAGTAGAGAGATCAAACAGAATAACTAGTTTAAAAATGGAGCTTGATAAATTTATAAATGAGATTATGCACCATGGTTGCCTACAGGAGGAGACAGCTTGATTTTAATGGCCCACAAAGAATCTTCCAGTTTCATAAATGCATGTAGGGGGAGGAGTGGCTAAATTTGAAATGCAGAATTCTCAAATGTTCAGCTCATAGAGTCATGAAGAGATGTAAATACCGCGGATTTCAAATTTAGAGGTGTTGCTCCATTCATCTTCAAATAAATATCAGTTTAAGAAATAGCTTCATCCTTTTTAACAGGAATATATGCATTGATGCCTTCCAATACCAGAAGTGCTGTAATACATATACAGTTAAAATTAACAAATTTTAGTAGATGCTACATTCAAGTTTGATTTGGTTGATTTTTTTTTTAACTGCCCTATTTTAAATTTGGCATAAATAGTACTATTTCTATCCATTGCAGGGCTATCAAGGTTTCAGATATAATAATATAGATAAAAATATCATGGTTGTTCTATTTTGAATGATAACTACATCACAGTTTTCTACCTTTTTGTATCCAAGCATTGTTTGGAAAAGTTTATTTTCACACCTGTTACAGATGGAAGTAAGAGAAAGAAAAGTCTGACAAAATATTAGAAGATATGAAATCAAATATTATTTAAAAGATATAACCTTTCAGCAGAGACACAAAAATTGCCTACTTGTGAAGCTATTTCACTGCAACTGTAACACAGCAGATATTATTTTGTCCCTTATTTCTTTCTGTCTATTGGAAGACTCCAACAGATCCTTGGAAGTGGTTTAAAGTAATGTGCTTTTAATATTATGTCCAATGGAAACTGATCAATTTTTTGATCTCTTGTGAGACAAGAAGTAACTCCTAAACAGCATTAGTTCTATCCATTGAGATCATTAGAAAAGCAACGGATCTCAAATGACCAACAAAAGAAAATGCAAAGTCTGGAGTAAACTCAAGATAAATGGAGTTGAACCCTTACAAATTTTTTCACTAATATCTTGTCTTATCTTCAATTTCTATTTATCACATTTTTATTTTATGCCAGCTCTAAGACCTTAAATATAGTGCAGTTAATCAAAAATACTATTTAATACAAATGAAATTGCAATGTTTGTGCTATTCATGGCATCCTCTTATCATAGTGATTGAACTTGATTAGAGTTTTTTTTAAAATATTTATTTTTCCCTGTAATGTCCTGCACCATGATCTTAGTCAAAAATCCACAATGGCAATGATTTCCCTCGACTGAAAAAGATCTACTCCACATGCCAGCAGGTGTAACTAAGTGAGAGTCTTAAGATATGAAAATATCCAGATAATGGTTTAATAGCACAATTTTCTCACTGTTCTTGTATGTGTGGAGAAGGAAGGATGGTCTGATGTCTAACCTTGAGACTGGTAAAACTATAATATCATACTCCTTATGTTCATCAGTTGTGTCTAAGTTCAAAGGAAAGATAAATGATGTGGAATAATACTTAACCACATGTAATTAAGGAAATATGTGCACATTCATCTAAGATTCCTGACTTTTTCAGCTCTGCTCATTGACAATATGACACAGATCAAAACTGTTAGGTTTCATAGGTGTCACACTTAACTGTATGGCATGTGGCTTTGATTCTTCTTGTTATTTTTAATATCAGTTCCCAAATCCGAAATACAGGGATGGAAGCATTCCCTCACCTGGCAGGAATGTTCCCAGCTTAAATACATTAACATTTATGATATATTCACAGATTTTGAGAACATAGACTGCACTTCACCTTGATTTTCACCTCAGTGAGAGCCCATCTGATCACTCTCAGCCACACCAGAGCGTCACCTGCCTGTGACAGCCCTCGCCAGGTACCTGCATCCTTACTACAGCCACAAAAGAGCAAAACCAGCGTATCACTGCTGCTGTGGCTTCACATTCTGGCTGGATATAGAACTCACAGCAAAAGCCCCGTTGTCTGAGAAGCTCATGTGAGAACTGCAAGGTTTTTTTACTCGTTTTAATTTTAATGTAATGTCATTTTGTTGCCACTTCTCAGAAAGAAAACTGTCCCACATACATTTCCAAATTGAATGGACTTCTGACTAAAGAGCAGCAAAAGAAAGATGTATCTTTTTTGGTCCTAAATCCCAGTTAAGGGCTTAGAACATATTTATTATTCAGGAAACAGGAAACCTTGCCACAGTCAATATATCTTTTTTGTTGCCACTATGTCCCCCCTGGCAGAAGATGTAGAAACACAGAAGCCACAGTTTGTATTATGGTTTCTTTTATAGCTTCTAAATGGTTAATAAATGATTAATAGAGATTTTGATAAATGGTTAGAGTAGGTTTTGGAGGCTAAAAGGTCAATAGTTGGCTCATAACAATCTATAACACATTTCACTCATGTCCCTCCAGCCATCCATAACAAGATTTCTTACATCTGTAGCTTCTAGCAATCATGTTTTAGTTCTTTGTAAACTGTTTATAGGTGGGATCCTAGTATAAAATGTGCCAGGGAATTGGACACCATTTGCTGAAGTGCCTCAGGCCAAGTCCTAAGGAATTTCTTTGCATGGTGCCTAAATATTGATCATTACAGTTTGCAGGACTTAGGAACACCTTGAGTAACATGTAAGTAACATTTATTGACTTGGGAATTCCAAGCTCCTTTTTTATTATTTTTTTTTTTCCTAACTTAATTAGAAATTAAGTTAGAGACTTTATTTTTATTTGTACCATAGGTAGACTAAAGGTGAAAAAAATACATGTGAGAGCCCCAACTCATGGAACATTTCTTCCTAGGAATGAGATACTGCAATGATATTACCCTGGAATCATCACAGTTTAAGAAAGGAAAAAAAAAGGAAGAAAAAAACCCAAAAAATCAAGAAGATAGAAGAGGAAATTTTTGTTTCCTTCACACAGAATGTTAGTACTTGGCACAGAGGAATTTTCTAATTCAGCCACTCTAGGTAGCTTTGTAGCCCAGAAACTACCAGACATTGTGCAGGAGGAGCAATATCTTCTCAATAAGATAATGAATTAAAGCTTTATTTCCCACTCACAGAAATTACTTTCTCTTACCATGGCAGGGCTTTCAGCAATTTTCCCAGCATTGATCAGGTCTGTAAAACTTTACCATTTTACCATCTTCAGATGGTAAATCTTTCAGATTTCTCAGGATTGTGTAAGCTCTCCCAGGTTCCTCTTGAATTTTCTCACTTGCAGTGCATAGAAACTTAGAAGAATGTAAAAAAGTATAATTCTACTGAATCCTGTACTTTTGTAGGGACATCCTTGTAGTCCAAAATCCTGCTCAAACTGGAACCAGCCAGAGCAGGTTTATCAGGCATGATCCAGATGAGTCCTGGGTGTCTCTCAAGGATGTCATTCCTGCCCCTTCTCTGAGCCCTACTGATCCAGCATTGATCATCTTCAGGTCAGGGACAAAAAATAATAATAAATGGCATACTTGTATTTAATTGGAACTTCCTGTGTTGTGACAGGTTGGGTTTTTCCCTTGTGTTGTGCATTTTCTAGAATGGACTTGTTCTGATTTTTGCCTTCCCCCCCAGTTAGGTCTCCCCAGAACTCTTCTCTACTGTGCACTGAACCAACTGCTGTCATCCTCATGGTGTGCTCCAGCCTCTGGCCCATCCTGGGGGTCTCCCCTGGACTTGCTCAAGCCTCTCCACACTTTACCTGTCCGGAGTTCACAAAGCTGGACACAGTAAATCTCTTGATGGAGTTTCAGGTGGGTGAAACGGAGGGAAGAAACACTGCCAGGAGGTGCTAGTTGTGTTGTTGCTCATTAAACTCAGGATGAGTCTGACCCTTTTGCTGCAAGGGGAATTGATGACTTCTGCTCAACTGGTTTCCCACCAAGAACTGGCATTTTTTTGTTGTCAAGATGCTTTCTGCCTGCCTCACCCTCAACAACGGCTGATGTAATATCTAATAATTTTCTTTTATAATGTTTATGGTTTGAGAAATTAAAACAGGTACAACAACTGTCCTGGTCCAGTAGCTTATATTTTCAGATTTTTTTTCCCATCTCCACGATAAAAATCTCTAACCTATTTTCTTTTAATAATGACAACTTCATTCAATGAAAAAAAAAAAAAAAAGAAACCATGGACTTTTACATATGAACTAAAAAAGACACTAAAAAGGAAAATCCTTTTCTAGAGGCAAGAGAATTTCACACAGTTCATGGACATATTTTTCTTTCTGCACAAAGAGGTACAGATTGGTTTATTTACTTTTTTTAAAGTGTGAAAGATTGCTTGCTACAGTTTTTTTTTTCTACTTTCTAAGGGAGAGAAAATACAAACTGGGGAAAAAACCCAAAACAAACCTCTGAAGAAATAAATAATATTAAGAAAGCTTCTTGCTCCTTGATTTTTTTTTTTTTTTTTGTCTGTAGTAAAAATACTCTGAGATAGCTTCAAGGTAAAAAAAAATCAACCTTAGAGCACCAGTGCCAGAACTACAGTAGGGTTAGGGTTAGTTAGCTGCTCAATATCTAAAGCCAGCTGAAAGGTATCTGAGCTGTAAAGATAACTGAAGGTCATTACTGCAGGTACACAAAAAGAACTTATTAAGAGTGGAAGAATTGTAGTATCTATCTATCTATCTATCTATCTATCTATCTATCTATCTATGAGAGTAATTCTTGTTAGCTGCACTCCTGAAACATTATTTAGGTCCTTATAAGATTAAAAATGAATATGACAATTTTAACAATAGGAAAAAGGCATAAAAAGAAACCAGTGCCATTCTTTTTGGATGCCCCTTGGAGCATACTGGCCCACTGCCTGCTATTCCTTGCTGCAGTATGAATAAACTATCACATGATTTTACCATAGGGCAAAAAATACCATAATAATACTGGTATTATTCAGCCACTCAAATTCTTCAAACTTAAGCATTTTTTATTCAACACATATAATAACTGCATCAGTAGCTAATTTTAGTAATCACACTTCTTTGTTTGTTTTAGACAAAGAGGAGTTTTTGTGGTTTAATATTTTGTAATATTTCTCCAAACTGCCTCAGGGTTAATGGAAAGTTGTTGTTCTATGTGTTTTTTTGGTTTTTTTTTAACACATGGATGTTTTGGAGATATTGTACTTTTTAGATGTAGATTAATTTCTGTACTTGTTCCTTTAAGAAATATTAAAGAGTTGAATAATGGAAGAGAGATTATAGTTATTAAATACGCAGAGGATCTGCAAGCACTTTAAACTACAGGATTAGAATGTAAAATGATCTTGACAAATTGGATAAATGGTCTGGAAAAATATGATGCAGTTTAAAAAGGACATATGCATTTAAAAAGAACTAACTGCACAAATAAAAGTTGAGGAATCAGTGATCAGGTAAAATTTCTGAATAAAATAGATTTTATGCTTTTTTATGAGTCACATTCCTAATATGACTCAACAGTTCAAGATTTAGATAAAAAATGAGCAAAAAAGCCCCACCAGAATATTAGCACGTATGCACAAAACTACCACATGCAAGATGCACAGATAATCTTTCTGTTTTTCTCACTATTTGTATTTTTCCAACTAAAGTATTTCAACTGAGTTGAGGTCTCAAATTTGAAGAAATAAATGGATCAAGTCCCAGAAGAGATGATCTGTCAGATGGCTAGAAAAATTAATTAAGAAAAAAAAATACTATTGTTTATTGCAGCATGAAAATGAGAAGACACTTTGGATATGTACAGAAAATGTCAATGCAAAGGTAAATGTAAAATTTGCTTTCCCTGCTGGGCACAAGAAATATATTGCACTCTGACAGATTTTACTCAGATTCTCCAAGAAGGTCCCTGCATGCAAAACTAAACAGATATCTACACAGTTGTTGAGCTCATTTTAGGTGAGAGAGGAAAACTAGATGCCCTGTGATGATACTAATGATCCATGATAAAATAAACCTGACCATTTTCTAAAGAGAATATAAAAGGTGAGGTAATAGTATCAAAATTAATTTTTCAGACTGGGAAAAATATACTTTTTAATTAATCTTAGAATTTACTACAGCTTAGGAGTTACAAAAAGAAAATAAAGACTTATATTTTGCAACAGTACAAAATAGTACAAAAGTGCTCTCTTGCCTGTGTCTGGAGAAAATTAATTCTCAATTTTCTTCTCATGCTCCATTTCTGCAGTGTTTTTCAGGTGCACAGAAGGGCATTCAGACTTTCTTTTCTTTCCTGAAACAGCATAACAACGACACTGCAGAAAGCACCTTTTTTTTTTTTTTTTCCCCCAAGTCAAGCTAATGGAGGCCTGTGTAAGAATTCTAGCCCTGATGGTGATTTTTCTGGATTGGATTTACTAAAACTTGGGTGCATGTGTCATGTTTGTGTCTGTGTCTCTGTGAAACAAGTGAAAGTCTTTGTGATGCACAGTTAGGCATTTAATTTCATTGCAGTTGGGTTGAATCATTCCTATGTCTTGTTCACATTTGTGATTTTGGTTGGCCTGTGTCACCAGGTATTGAAAAACACCTGGAGAACAATGCAGGCATGGATCACAGCCAGCACAGCTTCATGTGAGGAAAGTCCTGCTTGTCAGATCTGACTTCTTTCCATGACAGGGTAACCCACCCAGCTGATCTAGGAAAACCAGTACATGTAATATTTTTGTATTTCAGTAAAGATTTTGATACTGTCACAGTGTCCTTCTGGACAAAATGTCCAGTACATGGCTGGATAATCCTGTTACACAATGGGTGAGCAACTGGCTCATGGGTCAGGCACGAAGGGTGACATTCACATAATGAATGGGGTGACATCAGACTGGTAGCCTGTCACTAGTGGGGTTCCTCAGGGCTCCATCCTCAGCCCATTTCAATGCAACACCTTCAGTAAGAACTTGGAGGGCTGAAGGAATACTAATTAAGTTTGCCAACAGAACTAAATATGGAGGAGATGTCAACTATTGAGGGCAGAAAGGCCCTGCAGGGGGACCTTGACCCATGGGGAAGCAGCAACCACATGAAGTTTAAGGGACTGGGGAGCTGAGCTGTGGAAATGGACCTGGGTGAGCCTGGTTGATGGTAAGCTGGGTATGAGTCAGCAGTGCCCTGGCAGCCAGGAGGGACATCCCTGCCCTGGGGGACACCAGGCACAGCAGGGGATTGTCCCACTCTGCTCTGACCTGGGGTGTGTCTTGAGGTGGCCTCACCTCGAGTGTTGGGGGCAGTTTTGGGTGCCACTACAGAAAAATACATTAATCCATTAGAGAGTACACAAAGGAGGGTTACAAGGATGGGGAAGGGCCTGGAAGGGAGTGGCTGAAATTGCTTGGTCTAGAGAAGAGAAGGCTGAGGGGAGACCTCTTTGGGGTCTTCAAGACGAGGAAAAGAGCAGAGGCAGACACTGATGGCTTCTCTGTGGTGACCAGTGACAGGACATGAGGAAATGGGATGGAAAGGAGTCAGAAGCAGTTTAATTTGAATTTCAGGAAAAGTTCTTCCCCCAGAGGGTGGTTGAGCACTGGAACAGGCTCCCCAGGGTAGTGGTCACACCACCAAGCCTGGCAGAGTTCAAGGAGTGTTTGGATAATGCTCTCAGGCATGTGGTGGGATATAGACTAGACTAGACTAGACCAGACTAGAATATACCGAGTTGGAAGAAACCCAACAGGATGATGGAGTGCAACTCCTGGCACTATGCAGAATACCCCAAGAATCACACCATGGCCTTGAGAGCACTGTCTAAGTGCTTCTTGAGCTCAGACTCTTGGAGTGTCTTCACAGGACCAGGATCTGGGCACATTGATCCTGATGGGTTCCTCCCAACTAAGCTTATTCTATTTTTCTATGATTCTCAGACTAAAGCTGATTGAAAATTACAGACCTTTTGCATGTGATTAAAGAGACCAGCAATTATCAAATTTTCCTCATTCCATCAGTAGTCCAGTTTCTATAGGAGTTCACTGGGTAGATTAAATCTATATGAATCATATGGTTTGGAGTGTGAGCTGATGCCTCCATCACCATAATTCACTGTTTTGACCTTTAGAACACCTGGTGTTCTGGAAATAACAAAGCATGACATTCATTATGAAATTCATTTTTTGTTGACATATAACCAAAATTTTTATTCCAGATTTCATAGGGGGCTTTTTTGAATGTGTGTCTCATGCCTGGCATAACTAAAAGAGTTTTACTAAACTATTGAAGGGACTTACGGCATTTTAGTGTAAACTTTGAAAGAGCTACTGACACATAGAACTAAGACTATGTATATGACTGCATTTTATAAAAAACAAAATCTTTTTTTTCACCTACTCTACCTTTAGCTCCTTCGACTTGCACAGAAAGTGGTTATTTTTGTGGCCAGCCATGCAAACAACTGTAACAGACAGATCACTTTTATCTCATGCAGGGTCAATAACCAGATCTCAATCATATTCTTTTCTCATAATATCTGGCCAAAATCACAGAAATGCTGCCCAACCAGAGCTGCACCTTCAGAGGAAGCAACAGAGAAAATCCAGATGGAAGCCACAGTGGCCAGGTATTATCATAGCTGTTGTGATTTTTTTTTTTTTTTTTTTTAGTACACTAGCTGAATTTAAAAGTTAGCTAAAAAGAAAATAATTGAAACAACCAAAATAACACATGAAACTAGTGACAGAGGTGGAGAATCCAATCTCAAAATTCCTGTTTGACATTGCACCTTTCATGATTAAGCACACTCTTAGAAGTGCTGTACAAAAGAATGACTTAAATAATATTCCAGAAATGAGAGATATATACAAGTGTACTAGGAACAGTGTCCTCTCCTTTTCTTAATACATCAAGAAATAGATAAGAAATATCCCATCAAAATGGACACTAATCAGCAGTCTTGTTGGCAGTTTTACCAGAGATTAGGACAGAAATTAGAACTTCCTAAAAATAGTGTCCATTAAAAACTGATTTTTTTTTTAAGTCTCTTTTTGGAAAAAATATTCAAACTAATGAGAATATTACAGAAGAAAAAAACTTTTGATATCTGTCTGTTTAGAAAGATTACAATGCAAAATATATTCTTTTCAATCCAAATGCAAGACCTCATTGATCATTTCTACTTAATAAAATTCTCAGTTAAAATAGCATATTCCATCATCTTTCACTATCTTCCTTTCCTGGATGACCACCAAACTCAGGTGAAAAGAAAAAGAAGGAAATTACACTTATGGCTTAAGAAAGCATATGCTTGTTTATTTGCGTGTTTGCTTGTGGTTTTTGTTTGCTTATTTGTTTTGTCTAAGGAGACAGAGGAAAATCATAGACATACAGAATGATTTGTGTTGGAAGTGAATCTACAGATCCTTTAGTTCCAATTCCCCTGCCATGGTCAGGGACACCTTTCACTATACCAGCTTGTTCTAAGCCCCATCCAATCTGGCCTTGAACACTTAAAAATCAAGCAGCTTTCCCAGCAATATTATCTTTGTTGTAAAAATGAACATAAGGGCCCTGTTAACAGAAATTTCAGTCTAAGGCTTTATTTTTTTAAATTATATTTAAAATGTTTAACATTCTTCCTTTTATTTTTTTTTTCCACTTAAATATAAAACCAGTAATTTCCTTAGGCAGTAAACAATGGGTGTTCAACTGTTGTGGCTGAAAAAATGTAGTGAAGTAAGTGGAGCTTCACTGATTTACACCTGCTGAAGGATTAGATTACTATAAAAAGTCAAAGGAATTACACATTTATCACATTCCTCTGCTGTCTCATGTATCACACTGTAGTTTGCTATTGCAAAGGAAGTTAGCAAAGAATGGGTAAGGTAGATAAAAGCTTATTAGTTAATACATTCATGTCTTTATAGAAGTGGCGAACAGAATGGAAAGAAAAAGAAATGTCCTGCCCATGGTGAAATCTGCCATACAGTGCAAGAAATATCAGAGTTCCCAATGTACCATATGGAAAGCTCTCTGCAAGACAGCGTCTCTGTTCTACTAGAGACCACTGTAGAGAAGAGATGGATTTTACATTTTTCATTAGTGTACAGCTTAGACAGCTGAACTCTATTATAATGTCTTCAGGAAGTATCTGATCCATTCTATTATCACTATGACAAAGAGAAAGAATTGCTTATGATTTCAGAAAGGTCACACTAAACTGATGTTCTGCCTGTATGTGCTCTAGCTATGATGGTGATAATAATAATAAAAAAAAAAGTTTAAAGATGAAGTTTACATTCAGACATACTGGGGGCAGAGGGGGAGAAGTCTTAAAAATTAACATTTAAAAAGAAATTCTTATCTGCAAGACATTTTCTAACCCTTCTATTTTTCTTCAGCACACCTGCTGGCAGTCAGTATGCTTATACATGTACATATAAACAGGGGACAAGACTCTGATAGCAGTTCCTGGAGGGTAAATATAATGTTGTTGTAATAAAAGCACTGAAACAGACCATTATTATTAACAGTTATGTATGTACCAAGATCAATCTGCCTGGCTGATCTGGGGCAGGTATGAGACAGCTCTGGCCACGGCGTGAGACACAAGCGAGCGCCAATTTAAGAGCTGTGTGGTGGATTTTCTGAGATGTGCAGCCCAAGATAATTCAGCCTCCCTCCCACCAGAGCTTATTATTTTTGGCTCATAGCTCAACAGCGACTGCATGGCTTGGAGCAAGGGCAGAACAAATTCTGGCATGTATTGTGGATACATAACATAACATTCAATACATCCCCTGTAGTGCCTGGAAGAGTCCAGACAAAGGTGAGCTCCTCTTGCAGTAGATGTTTTGCACACTCATTGTGGGCCATGGCTTTGCCCTACAGAGCTTGGCAATAAGCATCAAATAATTAATAATTCCTTTTGGCCTCTTTGTAATAGCATGAATTATGATGAAGCTCCTAGGCTGCTGAAGTGCTTGTGTTAAGGCAAGAGGAGAGGAGGAACTCCACCCAAGAAGTAAACCCCAGTATCAGTGAAATCAAGCTAAAATGCATAGAGATGCAGCTGCTTCGAAATATATTCACATGGACCACAAGAAAATGAATTAACATTACAGGATGGGGGAACAAATGGAGATAAACACATTAATTGAGGTGTTTTTTACAGGGTCTGACACATTTCTCAGTTTCCTGGGTGAGTGCTGAACATCTGTTTAGAGTAGGGAGTGGTAAAGAAATCATGGCATGAATGAAAGGGACACAGAAGACAATGGAAAAGTTTTCTTGGTTATTTAGACAAATTTAAAAATGAAGAAATGAGAACCAGAACTTTAACAAGTGGCATTTCAGAAGTTTTGAAGCTTGAAAATTTTGCAAAGTGACTTCTTCAGCAGAAAAACCACCTAGACACTCATTGACCTATAATAGCCATCAGTATAAAGGCAAAAACAGAAAAAATGAATCATGATAAAGTAAAAGGCACTGATTCAGAACTCAGTAGATTCTTTAGCATAATTCTTCCATTTTCATTTTGCTTCTTTCATTTTCTTGTTGCAAATATAGCTCTATAAACCATAGAAATAAGCTGCATGCAATTAAAATGGCATAATAGCTGAAAGGAAAGCATTGATAATTATGTTAAAATCTATAAAATTAGACGAGTCTAACACTGCTCAGAGTTCACGCTTTGTCATCTGTCAGCATTTGCAGTTCTATTGTAACCTGGATCTAAAGCTTTTCCTTCCCGAGCTAACTTCTCTTCAACTTGTGGGTTAGTGGTGAATTTTTTCTTTTCCTTTCAGTTTGTGCAATATAGTCCTCAATTCTTTCAACAATTTAGGGGTATGAAAACAGTCAAAATGAAATAACATTCAGCCTTAATGAAATATTTTGTGATATATTTTTCTGAGCTTAGAGAGTCCATAGACCTGCCACGATCCATCCTGTGCTCTTTCCTGCAGAAAAACAGTTGGGGAAGTAACTTTCATCTCTATACACATCAGAGAGTTTGTAAAAGTATTGTCCTCATTCACCATTTTAATCACAGCAATAAAAGACAAACTGCACAAAGAATCTAGAGAAGTAGAACAGGCGTTTATCTGTGACTGGATCCAGCAATGAATTTAAGCACAGGCTTAAGAGCTTTGCTTGGATCGGGGATTTACAGTGCAATCAAAAAACTAGTGAAATCAATACAAAAACTCTTATTGATGTCACTGGGCATTGGATCGTGCCCTTAATGAACTAAGTAGAGGCTGCAGTGCTGCATCTTAAGGGCCTAATCCAATATCTATCAAACTGAACTCAAGCAGAGACTGGGTTTAGATATTGTTTAATACTGTAGATTGAGATTTTTCAAAAACAATTTAGGTGATGCTTGTCAAAAAAGAGTGTTAATTTAAAACTGGAGTCACATAACTGCATGAGCTTCTGTCTAGCTGTCTCAGATGTTAACAACTGTGAATATAATATACTGTGGTCTAACACAGAGTAATGAAAAAAAATACAAGACTTTCAGAGATCCTGAACCATTTCCTAGGTTGGTGGATATTCACCTCTAATTTTAATTTACGTTATTTTCCCATGATACACTGTTAAGTCACAGTGAACATGGGTCAAATACATGCCTCCCCCCCACCACCTCCTTACTCTTTCAATCACTTTTTCCATTTGACATGAAGATGTAACCCATACAATTCAGTCACTTATTCCATCAACACTCATCTCCAACATTCAAGACTGGAAAGCAGTAAAAGGAATTAAATCTTCTGATGCCAAGGAAGGTTCTCATTTGAAGAGTCATCTCAAGCCTTTTCTGTTAAGAATAGTATCTGCTTCATCCTTTTTCATCTTCTTAGTGTGCTCATTTCAGCCCAGATTTTCAGTTCCAATTTCAGAGGGTAGACAGCCCCAAAATACAACTAAAATCCATGGGAGGGTCTAATAAACAAGGATGCATTTTCTTGGCAACAATTTTGCTTTCCATACAATGATGAAGGAAAGACATGTCATTTAAAGACATGTGCTGGGAAACTAGTCAATAAAAATAGTAATTAAACAGCCTACAACCACTTCAGAAGAGACTATAATTCTTCAATTCCAGATTTTACCTTATGTATTTTAAGGCTTTAGTCTCATTGCTCAATTCTATTCTTCTCTTTTCTGTTGTGAGGATTTGAAAGACTCAAACAAATAAATAAAGAAGGAGTTTATACATTAAGAGAACTACATAACATCCTGAAAAACCAGATATACACGCAGAAGGAGGAAAAAAGGTTTAATCTAAATAATAGTAAGAGTATTTTTGTTATACCAATAAGTACATTTTATGTAGAATAATAATTGAGTGCCCTTCAAGATCTTAAGTGAAAGGCAATAATTTTTCATATCTGAAGTGAATTGCTCTTTTCAGTAAGTGTTTACATATCCTGGGCTTTCATTTCTGAAAATGCAGCATTCTTTCCATCATAAGTAGCTAATTAAGTGTAAAGCTTCCTTATGGAAGTACATAAAAGAAGGGCTATGATGGAATCATTGTGTTCCTTCTTCTTTAATGGACACTTGAAAAGTCAATCCAAATTTAGAGGAAATTAATTTCCCAAGGATGCCTTGAACTGTGGAACAGAAAAAAGCTCTAGAGAATTCTCAAAAAGCTCTAGAGAAGTTATTTATGTGTGTTAAATCCTATCAGACTAACCCATAAGAGTTCAGTGTGTCAAAATCATTATTTAGAACCTGAATTTGCATATGCAGAATGGGCAATTGTCCATGCATCTGACAGCATAATCTCTTTAGGCAACAAGTAATTTAGATGGCAAAAGGGTATAATCTTCAGATTAATGGTCCTGATGGAGATATAAATAGATATGTACCTTTAGAAGGCTGTTTGTCCCCGAGGATGAGAGAAGGGCTACAAAATATATCTAGCTCCCACAATTAGGTCACTTATAAGTCCAGTCAGATATCATGTCAAAACTATTACTATTCAAGCACAGTTAAGTCATTTGTTTACAACCCATTTAGATTTATGCTGAAATTTTAATTCATAAAATTAATGCAGATTAGAACTGCAGATCCAGTGTTCAAGTTTCCAAAGGAAGACTCACGCTGCATAGATTCATCCTTGCAACTCCTCAGTCCTCACATCCCCTGGCCGCTACACTTTTAGGGCTCTGCAACTTACTTGCCATATAGAAGTAAGATCTCAGAGTAACAGCCGTGAAGGGTATTATGAGATCTCTTTTTTTTTGTATTTTCTTTTTTTGTGGCGAAAAATGAAAATGTACAGCTATGTGAAAGTAAACAGTTCTCTTAAAAGACAGCAATAAAATACAGATACAGAAAGAAGGGACCATGCAAAAATCTTCATTGTGCTGCTATGAAACCAGAGTTTCAGTATATACTTTGGTTTCCCAAAAGCTAAATTCTGCTTTCTTTCCTTCTTCCATGAAGCCAGTGTGTGTACATGTCACTGTCAAGCCTTCATTGTTCTCTGAATTTGTGTGCAACCTTGGACAACCTTCACAACCTTTTCTGCCTAAATAGCCACATCCAGAAAATGAAACATGGTGCCATTGTTATATAAAAGTGGCTTTGCCCTTTGGGCAAATGCTTCTTTAGCATTGAGTATTATTACTGAATAATGATTTTTCTCAATCATTTAAAAAAACCCACAAAACCCAACAGCAACAAAATTCCCTCCACATCCTATTGGAAGAGCTTACTACACTGTGACAACCTTTCTTGATGTTGTTGTTGAAATAGAAGGGCTAATTTAATCATATTTTTGCCATCTTCTATAAACCACAGGCAGTACATCTCCCTGCGGACATAAACTTAAAGAAACACAACAAAGCAGCAAAGTTTAAAAAGAATTTAGTATAGATTTTTTCTTGTCTAAACATAAAAGGTCCTCTATAACCAGATCCTTAAAAAAAATAGAAAATGAGAAAAGGAAAGCTGTTGCTATTATTTTTGGCATTTCACTAGCTCAGAACACCATGCTGGCAACACTGTCTTCAGTTATTTGTGCTTCTCTCCCCTTTCCAAGCTCTGCTTGTGGAACATTTTTTTTTATCTGGGAAAAAGATCCTATTTTGCTTGGATTACCTGCTGAAAACTGAATAAAAAAAATACGTGGGAGTACAGAGGTATTGTTTATTTCATATGATCAAGAGAGACACATCTAACAAACACTTCTCGTAATTATTCTAAAATGCATTAAACTGATGATGAGCAGAAACAGAAGTTTCAGATCAATTAAAAATTAGCTTAGAGTAGGAGATGGCTTTTGCCAAAAAAGAAAACCACAAAAGGGGTTGACCACTTAAAAAGTACTTCAATAAATATTAAGGGTAAATAGATGAAATAATCATTCTTTTATACTGCCTAAAACATATGAACTTTTTGCTTAATATTTCTATTAATATTGCTCAGCTGAATATTACACCAGTATCAATGATAGAATATTCTCTTTTACAATTCTGAATATTTGTAAAAGACGTCCCACATCTCTCTGATGAAATCAAAGCTTTATTCTATTTTTATAGGTGACGTTAACCTGAAATCAATCGGATTGGAATTTACCTTTGAGAATCATAGCAGTGGGGATGATTTTCCCTCATCTATGCTAAAAGTGAATTCTTGGCAAGGATCATTATCTAGCTTGCCTCTGCAGTTAATGGGGAGAGGTGGAAATGGGTCACCTCTCTTAGGCACCATATTAGGATGAATCACTCTCTGGAGGTATCTAACTCCCTTCATTGATAACAAAAAGCCTTGACATGCAGCTTAGACAGGAGGCTAAAATTTTAGGCAACCAGTGTTATGGGAGATGACTCCTACATTTAGCTCTAAGTGAAATACCAGGAATCAGGTTTTAATGCCTAGATTTTTAAAGCAATTTCAGCCTAAGCATCACACGACGCAATTCATTTAGATAGCTAAGATCCATTTTCAGAAGTAGCTTAAACACTTATATAGCTATTAACATGCATAAAGAGGCAAATAGACATCAAATGAGTATTCCAACTGTTCACATATGCCTAATTCCCATCAAAATCAATGCATAGATGGTTTTGAAAATCTCACTAGGCACATATCTATCTAAATACCTGAGTACTCTGAGGAATCTAATCCTTGGTCTTTCACCAAGAAAAGAAGTGAAAACACATTTTCACCTGGGTAAAAATTTGTCTCTTACCTGCACAGCTCAAAACCTTTTATCCTTTTTTGTCTTCTCTTCTCTTTTGCACTGGAACAGAAATGTAAGTTCCTGTCTACTTTATCCCTGAAAAAGTATCTCTGTGTATGTGCAAACAGAAGTGAATCTATAATTTTTCAGTCTTCTCTAAGTGTTATAAAACATTGCAAACTGGCACCCATTCTGCTAAACAATGTGATTTTTTTTTTTTTTTTTTTTTGTATTTTGCAGAACTAATTTCCAAGTGTTTCTTTCTTACTCCTCAAGTACATACCTATCCTCCATCTGCTTTTCATCCCACGCTACAGCTTTGAGTTGTGGATTGTTCTTTTATCACCATGTCTCATATATCCTTTTACATTGTTCTTCTCACCTCACTTGGCTTTGCAACACCTCACAATTTAGTTGCATCCATTAATTTAATAACTGTGCTATTGACTCTCATTTACAGATCATTAGTGAAGATAAAGCTGGACCCAGTGTTAGTCCTTAAGGCTCTTTCCCACAACTCAATACACCACTATTTATCATCACCTTTAATTTAAACTCCTGTAGCAACTTCTTAGTCTGTGTGAATCCACCTGTAAGCATCTGAATTCAAATGAATTACATTGTTCAGACTTTGTGAAACACTTCCATTGTGCAAATTCCAGCAGTAAGGTACCACAAACCCAATTGGGAATTGTTTGAATCCGTTGTGATTCACACACAATGTACTGTCAGGTGTTGCTAAGCCTTCCCAGCCTATGGATGAGGAGATCTTCAGCCAGAAGCAGTGAGTTTTAACCATGCAAATACATATGATTCAATAAACAAGACCCTGCCTATGAAGATCAAGTTCTACACATTGCATGATACATCAGTTAAGGCTTTATGCAGAATTCTCCTGTTGATGTTAGACACCCCCCTCTACTTTTTTATTCATAAAGGATTTGTTGTTTTGTTTTTATCCCCTTGTTCTTACTCTGATTTTGTGATAAAAGAACACCAGGAAACACTAAGATACTGATCACAAATATCAAATTCCAATCATTTTCCCACCCAGAATTTCAATTTATTATTTTTTTTTTTAATATTATCACATATTATTGTCAGTGTAGCCTTTCAATGCTGCTTCCTCTGCAGGTTTCAGGTCACAGATAAAATGCTGTATTCTCTCTCTCTATTGTTCAGCATCCCAGGAAAGTCCTTTCTCTTTGGTATCAATTTTTCTTATGGTAAAATAGTGGGGTTTAAAATGTTCCCTCAGTCAAGATTACTAACAGTAATGGAAAAAATAAGTTTGGATTTTGTCATATGCAACCCTTGGAAAGTCCCATTTGCTTCACGGATTCTGTTGAGATTGTATAAGAATTTTTTTTTTCTCTATATTCACTTGTATTGTGTATCTATCCTTTTGTTTGACATCCATTTACTGAGAATATAAACTTATTAAAAAAAAAAAAAAAAGATAAACAGAATACTTACATTCCCAGCATTATTTTGAGTTATAAGTACAACTAATTCCATTTTACAGTTAGAATACTTGAAAAATGGTGAAGTTATATTGGTTAAGCAAGGAAACTGGTGTTTTTTGGAGTTTTAGCTTAGTTTCTCAGCAGCTGGGTCAGTTTTCCTTTTATAGTTGATGGATGATTAGTAAAGCTGCTGAATGTATTTGGCTTTGAAGCTTAATTCCCTTAAGCTACTGGTGAGAACTGAGTTTTCACATCTCAGTAGTCAACCTTGGTAATCTCTCCCTCTATATTCTTTGGCAGAACTTGAGACTTGTTCCAGTATCACCTGTAGCATAAAATACCCTTTCACTTAATACTGTAGTCAGGTGATGGAGGTTTATTTTGATACTGTGGAAACTATGCCAGACACATTTATTCTTTCTTCTTTTTGAAATAAGGGGGGAAAGCAATAGAAAACTTCTTCACTGAGTAGAGGAGAAAATGGAATAGTATTCTTAAGAGTAATTTTCTTACTGGATCTTGCTACCCAAAAGCATTTAGTGCAGGTATCCCACCTAAATTCAGATTAGGTCCCTCCCTACTCTCTACACAGTATCACATCATCAAGCAGCAGGGAAGAAGCAAAATAAATTAGTCAGTTATGGCATAACTGTTTTGAAATAGAGAAACATGAAACTGCACACAAAGGGAAACAACTGGTCAATCAGGGCCATACTTTACCCACAGAAGAAATGAACCTGTTGAACTTTATCAGCCTGCTTTTTAGCTCTGTAGCAAAACTTAGAGGCTTCTATTTTGTTTTGGTTTTCCCATATGACCATATAAGGCTAAAGTCTTTTCCCAAAAGACCATAAGATTCATGAATCTCATAGTGTTATTGTCCCTAGCAGCAGCAACAACAAGAAGGATTCTCCTTTAAAAACACTTTTTTTTTTTTTTTTTTAATACTTTCCAAAACATTTTTTATGAGTAGCAATTAAATTGCGTAAATAACCAGAAAAAATAATGTAGAAAGATTTGGACTGTGTGAAGAATTCCTACAAGTATTATTATTTCCCCACCTCAATCCCTAATTTTTAAATAACAGTTTAAAAGTACAGTTTAAATATATTGGTTCAAAAGGTAAGACCTCAGAGATATTTTGACTGGTAAATTATGTTGCCATTCTTCATCACAGCTGTGGTTCTGGGGATGTTATAGGTCCCACAATGTAAAGGGTAACATAACCATTTACCTGGCAGAGTGAGGAGACACAAAATGCTGTATATTATTAGAGTCCCATTCATAATGAAAAGGGAAGATGAACCCTCCAAGGCTCCCATTATTCCCAGGCTACCATGATGGCATGAGATAAGAAAGACTCTTACTGCCTCCTCTCAGTTTTGATATCCAGCTCACAACAATGATTTCCCCTCTTCCTGCTGAAAACCTGCTTCATCCTGACAGATGCCAACCACATGGGAGGTTTCAATTAAAATTCAGGTATCAGTGTCAATGAATGATAAATGAGGGAATCCAACCCATGTTTGAATTCCCTCCACCTCCCATTTTTTTAACATAATCATTGATAGAGTCTTTTCAGCTTTTACTCATTTTAATTGTGCATGATTTATTTCCTTGTTTCATCAGTTCCATCTATCAGAGAAAAATGAGAGTTATGAAAAGGAATCTGAAGGCTGCCAAATACTGACTGTTTTATTAATTTTTTTTTCTCTGTATATGATTAATTTCTTCCTAGAATGCTGGAGTGACAGCTACATGCCCTCTGACTCATGTTTAAAATAATGAAATTATGGCAGCATTCAAAACAACATATAAACTTAATATAAACCTCCCCTCCTTCATAAAGTTTATATACCAAGCATTGAAATGGCTAGACCTAGGGACCCATTTAACTTTGCAAACCCCAATTATTCTGTTTCTCTACAAAGACAGTGGTATTTTTACTATGTTATTTTAGAATAAAGCTTTTGGTTTCCCTAAGCATTAGTACTTTCCTTTTTCCTCAAAAAAAATAAAAAGGCAAAGAAAAGAAGAAAAACATTTAACTTTGACATTTCATTTATAGGCATTTTAATTATCTGGATGGTTTCCTTTAAATGCTAGATGTAGGCAGTGCAAATTTGTACTTATAGAAAGAGAAACTGCTTCCAGGAGTTCCTAATTTTCATGTGTTATGAATTTTAATGCCTTATGTGGGTCAGGTTTTCACAGGCTTAGAAAAAAGAATACCATGACCTTAAATTATTGTACAGTTGTAATAGTATTTTTAGTCTCTATTGGTTATTTGTGGACAGGAGCTCTAGCTTGTTTATGCTTCATTTTCCCCCTACTTCCTTTCCACAGTATCAGAAAAGCCCCAAGGCTTCAGAGAGCAGGCAAGTCTTTTCCTTTTTTTTTCCCCCACACCTCCTAACTTTAAAAGACAAATACAAGTAAGTGTGAAATCCACTAGTCCATGGGGTCAGGAAGTTTTCACCCACTCCTGTCAGTTTGGACTGCTGTTTTTGAGATAATGAATCCCTGAACTCCCATTTTTTGCAGTTCCCATTAATAAAGCTGATTTTTTTCCCCCCTATCTCACATCTCTTTTTCCCTCCAATTTCATTCTGGGATGTTGGGATGCCGTAGACTATTACAGTCTACTGTAGTAGACTACTGATCTTACAGGAAGGATTTGGAAATAATTTTATTTACTCTTAATTTGGTGCTATTTTTATTACTTTCTTGCCCTTGTCACCATTTTCTACCTTTTTGTTGGCTTGACAACAGTCTGGAGTCTAAACAGCAGGAGCAACTCTAGGAAATTTAACCAGAACACTGAAATACCTGAAATCCCATCACCTCAAGACATGGAAACATGATTCTTCTGTAAATAATAATAATGTCCTTCCTTGAGGCTCAGAGAGAGAGCGAGGGAAAAAAAAAAAAAATAAAGGAGCTATACCATACCAATTTGGGGCTCACTGCAGTACCCAAAATTAATTCTCAAACATGTAAACCACGAGTTACCAAGTCTAGTCTGTGGCATCCCTGCCCACAGTGGGGGAGGCAGTACTAGATGATCTTAAATATCCCTTCAGATCCGAATAATTATATTATTTTGTCATAATTCAGGTAAGTAATTTTTTTTCTTATCTTTTTACAACACAAAATCGAAAGGGAATTGTATCCAACGTGTTTATTGTTGGAAAAGACTGAGCAGAAAAAGTTGCTATTGTGACAATAAAACTTAGAGTTTGGTGGGTGGTTGCTCTGTCTCTCTGTCTGAAATGCAAATTTCCATCCCAGAACTCTGAAATGGAGTCTGCTGAGATAGGGAAGTTTGTCCTTCTGATGTCCTACCCAACTTTCAATATTTTCAGCCCTTCAGAGCACTAAGCCCTTTATGAACTGGGATGGTGGGACAGTGATTTCATCTGCTACTTGGAAACCCTGGAAATATAAATAACAATACATTCCAGTCTATCTGGTTTTGGGGAAGAACCATAAGCACAAGTTGGCTTTCCAGGTCACAGGTTGCCACATTTTCACTACTTGTGATCCTGGTTTGAAAAGTTAAGTTTAACATTTTTCTTTTTTGACAGGTCGTGATTTTCCTTCCAATTTTAAGTTTTTTGCAGCATACTCTGCTTCACTTTTGGTGCATGACTAATCCCTTCAATTGCAGTAACTATACTCAGGTTTTTAATGTTATAAGCAAGAGCTGGAGTTCTTTTGCCAATCAGAAACATGCATTCCTGAACTGAACAGACATCAGTCCTTCACACACTAGCCAATTTGCAGTTTTAGATATTTCAGGAAAATATGGTTTCAAGTTTGATGAAGAAAAACACAAAGATTAAATTTGGAAACAAATCTGTTCTGTCATATTATTTTTTCCAAGAACACTAAAGGCTGATGATTGGGTTTTTTGCTTTCTTTTATTTTAATGTTTTCGTCACATAAATTTGATGCAACACAGAGGCCAAAAAAAAACCCAAAAAACAAACAAACTATGCAAACAAACAAACACAAAAAATCAAGGCACGGGAGCAGAGGCAAATTTTATAGCCAAATATTTTTGAAATTCACTGAAATTAACTGCTTTACACTAACTCTGAGTCATATAGGGTGCATAGAGCAAATAATGAGTTGAACAGAAAGATGAGAAGTGAACGAAATGTAGCTAAGTATTTAATGAGCAGAGAGCTAATGAGTTTATGAGAAAACAATCTAATGAGCTGAGGTTCTCTGCTGCAAGCAGGTTTCCAGATTGTGACTTACCTTCAGCTTTTTTGGCTATGCTTTTCTTAAAATGTATTATTTCAAAAAACTTGCCACTCATGTGAAAATTAGTAGAAGAATCCTCCCTATATCCTCTGATCCACTGTAACTGAGATCATGAGGAACTACTTGGGTACTAATCAATTTAACCAAAAACTGAAATAAAAGTTGTTTGACCTGGTTGTTGCTTTTTTTTATCCTTTAATTCTCATGACATGGGAGCAGTACAATAAATAGTGCTAGAAGTTAAACAGCATCTTTATCCTAACTGCAAAAAAAATCAGCAGACCCACCTATGAAGTAAATTATTTGCCATGCTGGGAGAGTTTCCTAATGGACTTTTACTCTCCTCATTCACATAAAACATTATTTTATGGAACAGAAGATGACCACACAGTTGAATAAGTTTTAAAGCACAGTGTCCACGTGGTTACTTTTACAAAGATGCTTAACATGTTTGAAATTAGGTCTGACCTCAGAAGAGAAAAAACAAAGGACAAAAAATTTGGAAATTTATTTTCTGATGTCAGGATATATGACTTTCAAGTGCTCTTCATCCTCATATTTATGAAATTATTTCTCCAAGTCAGTCATAAAGGTAAAATTATTCATATTATATTTTATGTTGGTTTATTTTATGGTTTTGTTGTTTTTTTGTTTGTTTGTTCGGTCTTTTTTTCCTTAAGAGAGCATTAAAAATTTGTGCCATAAGAATGTGTGAAAAATAATGTAGGAACATTTATTTATTCCTGTGTTTATCCATTTGGCCTGCTGTCCCTTCCCTTAATGTCTCCTGGGCTATTTCCCATCAGGTGTGTGTGGCAAAGCTCTAGGAGACTCAAAGGCTTTTGTAAAAAGTGTGTACAATAAAAGCTCCAACATATTACAGATAACCACTATATGAGCTCAATTTTTATCTCAGGGGCGATGAATACCTTAACAGAGGGGAACAAAAAATGTGGGCTTCTCATCTTACAAGAAATCAAAAAATTAGATGTGACATACAGAGCTGTAAGAAAAAGAAATGCATTATTCATTTCCTCTGCTAATAGAGGAATTGATCTTGATAGTCCTGTAAAAGTTGGGCCTCTGGTCATAGCTTGTCCCCACTGTAATCAACAGAGAAAGTCTGCTTTCTCCAAAGTTATCTCAGACCTTCTGAAGATAAATCTCTAAACTAGGTGAGATGGTTAGCTCTGAATCTATTAATCCCTGACACCTGCCCGAAGTATGGGCCCCTAGAAAGACCCTAAGTGGTAACTTTAAAAGAAAGGTTGTGCTTCCAGACAACTGAGGCTGGAAGAAATGTAGAGACAACTGAGGGACCTGAGTGCCCTCCCCAGCAAGGGTGGTGAAAGTACCTCTACATGTCATTCAGTATTCCACAAAGGGAATTGGGTGTGAAGATGAATGATGCTCTGGAAAACACAGCTTATAAGGAGAAAGTAAAAGATTTGGTGGTATTCCTGTTCAAAAAGTGAGGGATTTCTAGGCAGTGCTGCATACAGAATAGTCAGTTTGTTTCTGTGTCTGGAGTAGGAATTGAGATTTGTGGAGAAGTTGGGATAACAGAAAAAAAGTCCCCTTGAAAATTTAGGATTCTGGGTAGTCTGAAGATGATACAAAGAGGACTGAGGTCTGAGAATCCTAAGGATTTAACTAATTCCACGTTATTTTAGGGAAATATGCTAGATAATTTCTTCTTCTTCATTTGTTGACTTGTTTTCTATGATTCTGAAAGGAATATGTCAGCACAAATATATTAAGTATGAATAGTAGCAAACTGCTGTTGAGTTTAAGGGCAGAATCAAATCATTGATTTCCTAGTTTCTTAAACATGATACAAGGGAATCTAAGTAGCTTTTAAACTGCCGTGATTTTTTTTTTTTAACATAATTTTAAAAAATGGAAAAACACTGGTCTTGCTGGGGAGGGAAAAAAAAAAAGGAAAAAAAAAAGAAAAACCAACCAAACAAAACTATGATAGCCAGGATATGAAAGATTCACTGAGATGTCCCTGTCCTTAATGAGAAATCACAAGGAAGATTACTGCCACTGCTTGCCTATACGCCCTGACTTATCAGTTGGTCTGGGAGTTTAGGCTCCTGCGATATTGAATGAAGATTATAAGCCAGATGGGCCACAAATTCTGTCAAGCCTTCTTGGCAGCTGCTCTCATTACAAAAGCCAGACAGCCTTTTCCAAAAATAAGAATGTGAAGCAAATTGGGCTTATAGACCCTTATAATGCAATTGCACGCAGAGATGGGGACCTGAGCGGGCAGGCAGAAATATTATTGATGGCTGCTGAAAACAGGGAATAAGATGTTATTAAGCCAAGTCAGAGATAGATATCGATAGCTAATATAAAGCCTTTATTGGTTTACAGGCTCCAGGAAAGAGGGTTCAGAGCTTCGACCCTTTGCTTTGCTTTTAATTTCACTAGAGATGCAGGGTTTATGAATAAAACATATCTTCACTCATGATTCTGATATTAGTCACTGCTTTCTGTGTCCCTCATTCTCTCAGAGCAAGCAACATGCACTAACTGCATAAACTCTGAAAGCTCTGTTCTACAGAGCTGGGGATGGATGCAAACTGACAATGAGGGAGAAGTTTGGGAGAAAAGAAAGATAGAAGGGGGGAAATAACACAAAAAGAAAAAAGTGAATGATAGACTAGAAACAAGGCAAATTTGATTAAAAAAAAAAAAAGAAATGCAAGCAAAGTTCTGAAAGACATAACAAGATAAGAATGGATGAAAGAAAATGGCTGGAAGAATTCAGATTGCTTTCTTCCTCTAACAAGGTGTTATAGCAGAGTTCTGCTTCTGCTTTACATCTGATACTCTCCATATGAATTTATAGAAAATACAAAGCTTTCAGAAAGAAGTATAGGAGTTTCATAGAAGTTTCTAAAGCCGTACTGTGCTTAAGATGAGTCTATATCCTATTGACTCTGGTGAATCCATAAGCATATGCACAATTATGAATAGTGATGCTTAAAGAGCTTTGGAACCTGTTACACACTTCAGACACTGCCCTGAAAAACCTACAAAATATTCCTAGAATGAAGAGTATTTCAGAGTTCTAATAAGGATTTGGAGAGAAGATATGTGAAAGAGATAAAATGAAAATAATTTATAATAAGTGTTACAAGTTGTTGACAACCCAGGCCAGTGAGTATATCTCATCTGGTACAGGTGGTGCAGCAGAACACATGGATCCTGTACTCCATTGTCCTGCTTTTGGCTGGGATAGAGTTAATTTCCTTCTTTGTAAATGGTACAGTCCTGTGCTTGGGATTTAGTCTGAGAATAATGTTGATAGCACACAGTTGTTTTGGTTGTTCAGCAGTGCTCACTCTAATCAAGGAATTTTCAGTGTTCCATGCTCTTCCAGGAAGCAGAGGCATGAAGCCAAAGGGTCAGCATGGACAGGACAGCTGACCCAAACTGGACAAAGGGAAATTCCATCTCACAGAGCCTCATACCCAGCTATAAACTGAGGACAGCTGGCCAGCAGGGGTCAGTTGCTGCTGGTGGATGGGCTGGGTGGTGAGCAATTTCTTCTAGTGAAGCACTTGTTTCTCTTGGATTTGACTTGGATTTTATTTTTGTCTTCCTTTCTTCCTATTTCCTGTCTTCTTTGAGTGTCCTGGTGCTGGGAAGTGTTTTTCTTGTGTTCGTTAATAAATCGGTTTTTTCCACTTTTCCCCCTGAGGAAGATTCTTTCCGAGCTGGTGGGGGGAGGAATCGTGGGGGCTTTATTCTCTGGGGGGCTCCTTTGGAGTTTTTCCCCCAATTTTGTCCTAAACTTGGACACATTTTTAATTAAGATTCAATAATAATAATAGTAATAATAGCAGCAATAGTAGTAATAGTAGTAATAGAAGTAATAGTAGCAATAGTATTAATAGTAGCAATAGTATTAATAGTATTAATAGTATTAATAGTATTAATAGTATTAATAGTATTAATAGTAGTAATAGTAGTAATAATAGTAATAGTAATAGTAATAGTAATAGTAATAGTAATAGTAATAGTAATAATAGCAATAATAGTAATAATAGTAATAATAGTAATAGTAATATAATAACAACAACAAAACAACAACAACAAAACAACAACAATGATAATAATGATGATGATAATAATAATAATAATAATAATAATAATAATAATTATTATTATTATTATTCAATTACTAAACCTTTCTTATTTGAAACCACAAGTTTTATCTTTTTTCTGAATATCCTCCCCACTTTTTTCTGAATATCCTCTCCACTTTTTTCTGAATATCCTCCCCATGCCAATGTGATGGCAGGGACTGTGTGAGTGGCTCTATGGTATTTAGTTACCAACTGGAGTTAAACCATGATAATACCTTAAAATGGCACAAAGTTGTCTGTAAATACTGCTAGTTACGCTGTATTTGTTCACAGTTTGTTTTTTCCTTTGTTATAAAATGCCCTGTGTAAGAGCCTAGTTTTGGCTGATGAAGCTTTAGAGCCAAGCCTGGCTCTTACACCTTTGACTCAAAAGTTCAAAATGCTCCAAGGACCCCCAGTTTAGGCACAGACAGGGTCGTTTCAGTTCCCATGTCTTATCCAGAACAGATCATACTTAGATGTATGAAAATGGAATTAAGATCACTTTCCCACAATTAAAACTGTTCAGAACACACATGTGGTTTCCATAGAGCAATACCAGCATAACAGAATATTTGAATGCTCCTTTAAAGTGATGAGTAAGGAAGGAAATGGCATTGACTCATTGTTCACAGCCAAAGGACCACCAGGAAAGGGCCAACAGCTACACACTTGTCACACTTTGGGCCAAGAACAGGGCTATATTTTGCCTTAGATGAGAAGAGGTGTGGGTTAGAGAGTAATGTTATTTGATACCACCTCCTGTCATTGCTAGGCGTGGGGAAAAGGGATTGTCACTTCCAGATGTGGGTGTTCTTTCCAGTGGGAGAAAAAGTGGTGGGGAAGACCCAAACAGTATTTATTGTTCCAGATTTTTTTTTTTTTTTTTTTTTTTTTTTTTTGTAAATTGTTTCTTTTAAATAGTTTCTTTTTCCTATACCTTTTGTTATTAATATTTTGTCTGCAACTGTTCAGTTTCTTATCTCATTAAGATTTCCAGTATTTTTTTTTTTCTCTTAACCTGTGATCTTTACCTTTTTTGCCTCCTATTGAAGGGGGAAGGTGGACCAGCTGATGGTCTTTTTCGTACTGAATTGGGGAATAATTTTTCTTAAAAATAACACCACATCCAAAAGAACCCCACAAAAAAGCAAAAATTAAAAAAAGAAAAGAAAATAAAAACCCAAAAAAGACCCAAAAAAGCCCAAAACAAAACAACAACAACAACAACTTAAAAAAAAAAAAACAAAAAAAACCAAAAAACAAAAAAACAAACAAACAAAAAAAAAAAAAAAAAACAAAAAACAAAAAACAAAAAACAAAAAACAAAAAACAAAAAAACCCCAAAAAACAAACAAAAAAAAACAAACCAAAAACAAAAAAAAAAAAACTTAAAAAACCCACCAAAAAACCCCAACATAAAAACAAGGAATGGATTGATGAGATCAGATTCGGATAAAATACTGATGGTGGGCATAAATTAATTTATCATAAGAGAAGGAAAAATTCTGAAATACAGATTTTGTGGTCATACAAAATCTGTATGAGATGATTTCCTACATGCAGACATGTGTCTGCATGCTCTCCAGCACAGCTGTGCATTTCAGCCCTGTGGAGCTAATGACATTATTTTTGGGTATGGACAAATATTTCAGAACACCTTTAGGCACAGAGAATAACTACATACGGATATTAATGATATTTTAGTGATTTAATCACAGAAGATACAACTGAACACTTTTATAAACATAAGTTGTATAGGATTTTGTCCCCCTTTTTAGTGGATGGTTGCAAAATAAGAAATCCACATTTCCCTTCAAACCTAAATAACTTTTTTTTAAACTCTGTGATCTTTAAACACTGTTGTCATGGTTGTGTACCAAGTTGTGAAGAAGTTAAGAAAGAACTACTTTAGGCTTTAGGATGCTCATTTGCAAAATGCCAGGATAAAAGCAACTGTGTCATTCAGCCTCTGCTTCTCAAATGAAAATAATAGCTGAAATGTATGCCAAATTGACTAAACTAATCAACCACCCTTTTGATGGGGTTATTATGCAATCACTACACTTTCTTCCAGAACATTTATGAAATCACAGACGATGCCATCCAGTTTTCATAAGTATTAGTTCAGAAAATAGACTATAATTCCACCACCCCTCTCCCTCCCTTTCTAGTATGTTATAATTAATAATGAGCCTAGATGTTGTTTTGCTTTTCGCAGTTTTAAAGTCAGAAGCAAGGCTGCTTTTCCATCTTCTGTTCACTTCATAAATTTTATGGAAAGACAATTCAGGTGTTAAAATAATCACTTGGGGTTCAGGCTCTACCTCCTTGTTCTTTAATCTTTCCTTTTTTGTAAAATAGGGATGATAGTACCTTCCCTTTCTCCTTATTTTGCAGGAGCTTTCTATTATGTGCAACCTTCACAACAAGCTACAGCCCTTCCTAAATAGGGAGAGGAAACAACTGGCTATCCAAACAGAAAAACTGATCCTCTGAGTTGCATCTGTTCTTGGCCTAGGGTGAAAAGTAGTGGTGAAACTCTAGCACAGGTTTCCCAGAAAAGCTGTGAACTCTCCGTCCTTAGAATTCTTTACAGCCAGGTTGGATGGGACTTTCAGAAGCCTGATCAGGTGGAAGTATCCCTGCCAATGGAAGGATTTAATCCTCATCATCCTTACAAGTCCCCTCTAACCAAAACTATTATATTATTTTATGGTTCTACAACACTAAAAGCACAAGCAACATTAATTCAAGCAAGTGTAATAAACAAGTACTGCAGGAGCACCCAATGAATGTTGGACAGCTTTAGCTGAACCAACAGGGAATAGATCAGTTTTACAGAATCACAAAATCAATTAGGTTGGGAAAGACATCTCTGGTCATTGAGTCCAACCCATGACTGAACACCACCATGTCAACCAGACCATAGCACCAAGTGCCATGTCCAGCCTTCCTTGAACAGCCTCCAGGGACAGTGACTCCAACACCTCCCTGGGCAGCTCATTTCAATGTCTAATCACCATTTCTGTGACAAAATTCTTCCTCATGTCCAACTGAAACCTCCCCAGCTCAACTTAAGACTTATGTCCTCTCATGCTGGGAGAAGAGACCTGGCTGCACCCTCCTGCCAGGGAATGGCAGAGTTATAATGTTCTTTGATGCTTGCCTCCTCTCCAGGTTAAACAGCCTCAGCTCCCTCAGCTGCCTCAGTTGCTCATTGTAGGATTTGTGCTCCAGACCCTTCCTGAGCTCCATTGCCCTTCTCTGGACATGAAATGGCATTCCTGAGTTAAGGAGGCCAGAACTGGACACAGGGCTCAAAGTGTGGCCTCACCAGTGCCCAGTACAGGGGCTGAATTGCTTCCCTGCTCCTTGTGGCCACACTATTGCTGATACAGGCCAGGTGCCTTTAGTCCTCTTGGCAACCTGGGCACATCTGGGCTAAGTTCAGCTGCTGTTGACCAGCACTCCTGGATTCTGTTCGTCTGGGCAACTTTTCAGCCACTCTGCCCCAGCCTGGAGTTAAAGGGAATTGTTGTGGCCAAAGGGCAGGACCCAACATTTGGTCGTGTTGACCCTCAAACAAGTGGCCCCAGCCCATCAATCCAACCTGTCCATGTCCCTCTGCAGAACCTTCCTGCTCTAAACCAGTTCAACACTGCTGCCCAGCTGGGTGCCATCCATAAATTCACTAAGGATGGATTTTATCCCCCCATCAATAAAGATATTAAACCTTGAATAATGATTTCACTATTGCAATATGCAGTGCAAAGCTTGCTTCAGAAACAAGTTGGTCCTGTCAGTCATCTGAATGAACCATACTGCTCAAAGATCTAGCTCCAACTTTGAACATGAGGTGATCCAGAGAAGAGGTTTTACAGCATTATGGAAAAGTCATCCAGTAGCACAACTGGAAAGACAAGAATTTACCCTGAGAACAGATCATGTCATCTGCCCTCTAGCATGAAGGGAAGCTGAGGCAGCTGAGAAGACTTGGCCAATAGCATGACCTGCAGTGTGGTTTGGGCTTGCATTCAATTATTTTAAATGAAATGCAATGTATTAGGGAAAAAAAAAAAAAAAAAAAAAAAAAAAAAGAGATGAAACTACTAAGGAATGGGTACCTTTCAGTCCCACAGAAACCTGCTTCATAGTTCCCAGCATATGGCACTGTATGTCCTCTACAGAGATAGCTCTTTTTTTTTTTTTTTTTTTTTTTTTTTTTTTCTTTTTTTTTCTTTTTTTTTTTTTTTTTTTTTTTCCCCAGTAGCAGTGACTAAATGTTTCACTACCACAGCTGCTTTTTGGCTCAGCTGCTGCTGCTGGTTGTACTTCAATTTCTCTTTTCATTTTAGATTTCAGTGGCCCCTTTCCCATTATACTGAGTAATATATGAGTCTGAATGATGTGTGTAATGGGAAACTGATGTTATGTGTGTACTTTATTGACACAACTGACAAGAAAAGCCTTAGCCTACAGCTCTAAGTAGTGTAATTTATTGTTCACTATCCCCTACTCACCCACATATAATAGCAAATGAGAGAAAAAGAAAGCAGAATTGTAATATCTTTCCCCAAATACTTAGAAATAAGCAAACAAACAAACCAAAGTGATTAAACCTGAAATAAGTGTTTCCTGTCTCTTGCACTTAATGACTAGAGAGTAATGTTTAGTATTTTGCACCCAAACAGAGAAAGTGGATCAAGTCCCACTTCTTTTCATTACTTGATTATATCTTGAAATTATTTTCTCTTTAGGAATGAATGTCAGCTCAAGTTTTGTTTCTCAACTCCACAAACACTGTACTTGTCCAGAGAATATAGTCCTAAAATGGAATGAAATTCTATTAAATCAAATAAATTGAATGATGGTAGAGACACTGACAGCATTGTCTGATGATAATTAACATGGATGAAACAAGTAGGTAAAGCTGTAATAATCAGCAGTATGATGTGGTGTGACTTTTGAGAGATGGTAAATTGTTTGTTCATTATTGTTGATCTCCTTATAACCCACTGGGATAGAAATCTCAATTTAACAAGCACAAGACATCACCAGGATGGGGACTGGTGTCTTGTGAGTTGAATTCTGTGTTTTTATCCTGCAAGGGTTCATTAATCACAGATTCTGTGTCCATCAGCCATTGCTGGCATTCAGCTATGCTACCTCTTCAATGATTCTGCATAGTGCAAAAAGTTTCAGGTAGGGTTAAAGAGATCATCTGTTGCCTTTGCAGGTAAATATAAACTGCATCAATGCAGCAACTTCCTCCAAAAATAATCTACAAAACTCTGAGAATCCAAATTAAAGATAATCTCCAAAGTGTGATGTGTGTATATGCACATACATAAGAAAATCAGAATATTTTTTGCATTATTCCCTTTCAAGCCATTTTTGCTATTTCATGTCTTCTTTAGGAATTTAGAAAACTGTTTGATTATGACTCTTCTGCTTTGTCTCCCTTCTCACCCGTGGGCTTTTCCACCTTTATATATGATTATTAGATTCATTGGGTTTATAACCACAAAGGACCTTGTGGATAAGTAATCTGACCTGCATGAGTCACAGCACTTTCATTGTTCCTATGCCTAATCCTAAAGCCTGTCATTGAACTAGAACACACATTGGTGAAGGCACTTAGTTTTGATAAAGATTTCAAGATTTCAGCAGTGAAGAATCCATTCATTATAAGGGGTGAGTAGAGACGCTATGCAAAGATGTCTGGGGATTTGCATTTAAAATAGGAGTAAAATCTCTTTTTTACAGCTGAAAGATTGAATTTGCTCTCCTTCTTTGGCATAATAACATTCAAACTGAATTTTCTATGTTCTTTGATTAGTAAAAAGAATCCATAACTTCTGCATTAAAAAACCAGAAACAATACTTCCTTTGTGAAATTATTCTGCTTTCCTCAGGTTTCTTTGGGCTTCTTTTAAAATGCAGCTAGTTAGAAGACTAAAATATTTTGCACATTTCTCCATTTCAAGATGCTTTTTCCAGAGTAAAGATAGGAAAATATGGTACTATTCTTTCTTCCTCCAGTTCCTTCACACTCACACATTTTCTCACATTGCTAGAGAGTCATTAGAAAATATAAGAAAAAATGTAGGTTATTCAAAGTAACCTATGAAGTTTATAAAGTTTATAAAGTAACGTTTATAAACACCTTATCCTACAAATGCTTTAATAGTAAGTATTTAAAAGCATAAACCACACAAGAAAAATTTTAAAGAAAGTAGGTCTTGCCATTTTTTAATTTTTAAAAAAAGTAAAATCAGTGTTATTTATAATAGATGTTGCTCAGGATTTTTTTGGGCAATATTTCCAACAGAAGCTAAGTTGGGGGAATTGAAATATTTGAGTTTTTTCCTTAAGTTATATAAATGATTATGGAATGTCACCAAAGGACTACAGTTTTTAATGTCCCCAGTGATGCTTGCTTTCTAATGAAAGAGAGATATAGTGCTCAAAGAACTCTCCTTGGCCATTCCTCAACCATTCTTTGACCACTCCTTACTCCCCTGTTTTCCAGGATCCCACAGCAGATGACATGCAAAGCTCATTGACATGACACAGCATACAGGCCCTTATGAGTCTCATAAATTCAAAATTCAGCCAATTAGTGATTTCAAGACAAAAAGGATAAATTTTTCTTTATCACAGAGAGCTTTCATTTTCATAGAAGAACCCTGGACATTTGCTCTGTCTTGGAAATGGAAAAAGGCATCTTAAAGCCCCCTGGAGATTTTACTCTCAAATTCATTCAAAGGAAAACAAAAATGTGACATCCTACTCTCTAAGATTCTAATGGCTCTATTTAAAAATTATTGTGAGGGAAACAGTGAGCGTTCTGAGTTAAGCAAAGCAATTGTACAAATTTTTTTTTATTTTTTTTTTAAGTGGAGTAATGAAGACGTGCATTTAGGATAAAGAACCACTCCTGTGATATAAAGAGTTAAAGATATATAGAAAGATACTGAGCATGGGGTGGTTTTCATATAAATTGCTTTAAGGAAAAAATTATTATAATGGAGCTAAAGTAGATATGGGTGAAACAAGAAAACACCACAAGGACACTCTGGTGATCACAAATCAGTTCTGCTAGAAACTAAATAATGTAAAAATAAGGTGGTTTTGCTTATAATTTTCATTTCGTTCTTAAACACTTGTGGTTTTCCAATTTCATCTTCTCTCACTCTAGCTTTTCCACACTGCCTACTTATAAGCATTCTTTTAAAGATATTGTTATTCTTACTATTAAAAGAGAAGCACTTCTTTGCATTGAATTATTTGATGCTATTTCTTTTTATTTCTCTCAGGTGCCACAAAGAATAAAATGTATAGGTGTGAAATGAGCTTGAAAACATTGGGCATGGTACAGAGAAGAATTTAACCTTGTGACAATGAAACATGACCCATTTCACTTACATGTAAATGCTTCTTAGAAACTTGCTACACTGTGTTCACTTAGAAATTCAAAATTACTGAACATGTAATTTTCAGATGCAATTTAATTAATGTGTCCTTGTATAATGAGAAAGCATTTCTGCCTGAAAGCTCAATAGTGCACTGAAGTTCACCTACATAACACAACATTTTCTGGGCAGAAAACTAGAGGTTTGTTTTCAGTTTTGTTTCCCTCTTCATAAGAAAATACTTTCAACTGCATTGTTTAATAACTTAAGTTTTTTAATACTTTTTGAATGAAATTTAAACCAAAATAACTATAAAATGCCCATTTATATGAATAAAAATAAATTAAAGTCACTGAGACAGAAATTCAAATTCTAGAATGTCTAATAGTTATACAAGTTTTTCAAATATAAGTATTATCTGTTTAGCAAAAAATCTTTGATTTTAATGCTTCACAAAAACATTCTTTCAAGTTTTGCCCTCGACACTGATGGGACTGTGTGTCACCTGAGCAAGGCAGCTGTGGGGTCTAAGCTGCAGCTCCTAGACAGTGCAGAGGTTGACCATGAAATGTGAGAATTTTATGACGTGACTCTATTTTTAGTTCATTTCAGCTGTCTCTTAAAAGCCTTTACTGAACCTCATTTTAGGATTTAAGGTGCTTAAAGTACATTAGAGTGTAACACATGCATCCCTCTTAATCCAATGTCTTGCTGTTATGCCTCTGTCTTCAAGAGGATCACTCTGTGTTTGGTTTGGAGCATTTTTTGGTGGGGAGTTATTTCTTTTTTATCAGCACTTTTAAATCACATTAAATCACTCAGGCAGATCTCCTCGCAAGCAGTCCACATCACTCACAGTGCAATAATGGCCATTGCCTAAAAAAAAACCAAACCAAACCAAACCAAACCAAACCAAACCAAACCAAACCAAACCAAACCAAACCAAACCAAACCAAACCAAACCAAACCAAACCAAACAAAAAAAAAAACAAAAACAAAAACAAAAAGCACCAAACAAGCAAAACCCCAAACAAACAAAGAAACAAACGATAAAAACCAAAACCAACAACAACAACAAACTCTCAAAAATCTCAAAACATCAATAAACCAATCCCACCCCCCCAAACCTCACAGTATCAGTATCAGTGGGTGAGGACCTTCTTGTGATTCTGTGCCTGTCTCTTTGTGGTAAACAGTGTAACTATTTTCTTTGCTTTCATCCAGGTGATACACTTGTGGCACACCCATGAATTTCTTTGATCTCAGAGCTATATCTGCTTCTTCCATATCTCTTTTGTGTCCTGGAAAACCAAATGAGGACTTCATCCTACTGCTCATTCTATTCAAAGGACTAACTCCCACAAAAACTTTTAAGTGGTACCCTTACCCAGAAGAAGCATGAGAGAAAATGTGACGTTATCTTGCATGTGTTGTTGTGCTTTCATCCAAGGAAAAGCAATATTGCAGAGGTGACCAAGACCTTTTCAGACATTAGAGTAGTGCAGTGAGACCTCTGTGACAAGTTTTTTTGACATCACTGGCTACATCTATACTTAAAAGTGAAAAACACCTGGGATTCTTCTCAGGCACTGAAAGCAGCAGAAGGAGCCTGACCAGTAATGGCTTAACTTGCTTATCCCCTGAAACAAAGTAATTGCATGTGAACTTCTCATTAGAAATCATCTCTGGCTTAAGGTAACTCCTTATCCATGTCTGAGAATTGATTCAGGGAGTTCTAGATGACTTAGGTCAAAAATATGTCACAGACAGGTCTAAGTATATAATGCTGTAGCTGATAAGATTCCTGTGTCCAGTTATATTCCCTGGCACTAAACAAGCTCCATTTGTTTGTACAGATATTGCTACAGGATCTTTGATAAAAATTTGGATTTCCTACTGTAGTGTGGTACACAAATGTCTCATGATGCCATGTGTCTTTCACCCCAGATGCTTCTGAGGATACTGAACAAGAATAAAACATGGTTCCTGGAATAAAATTCCCTGTAAGGAAATATTTACTGTGTATTCTGTAGATACATTTGATAACATAATTTAATCCACTGAAGTTATGGGTAAACACATTGCTCAAATGCAGTCACTTCTCAGGTAAAATGCACAGTTGGTGAAGGAAATAAAGAAAAGGATCTGTATCCAACATTCAGACCAAACTTGTTTTCCATGGCATGACTCGCTTCCTGCCTTGTATTAATGTCATCTCAGCTCCAGGTAGTGTCAGTGCCAGTTACATTCCCTCCAGTGAGCCACAAAAAGCACCTAGAGCATTTTGTGCACTCAACCTTGAGGCAATCTGCTAACACTCAAGTGCTCATCGAATGGAAAGTGATGCAACAGTTGGCTAGCTGGAAACATTATATTATGTAATAAACAATGTGCTTTTCTGTTGTCTCATTTCTGACTCATCTCAGAGAGGCAACCCTCAAGATATCCCTTGCGTGGGACACTGGAGAGTTAAGAGTCAGGTAAGGTAACTGAGATTAAAAAAAATTCTAATGATGAACACAAATAATTGAATAGGTCTTCCTTGGATTTTTAGATGCTTGATATCCCAGAGACTCTGGTTAGAGAAAGAGAATGACTGCTTCTTTTGTATCCTCTTTTTTCATCAAATCTCCAGCATTTTGAGGGTGGGTTTTAAACATTTTAAGAAGTGTAATTAATGGATTGAAAAGTATATAGTTTCAGGTTTTTTTCAGAAAAAAAAAAAAAAAAAAAAAAGAAAGAGAAAAAACAAACTTTGTTTATTTTTTCTCTTGATTATTCTTTTATTCTTTTTATGTGCTTATAAAAGTCCTCTCCTTCACAAACTCCTCATCCTATTTGTTTATCCTAAAACAAAATACCAATTTCAAAGTCAACCAACCAAATAGCCGACCATTTTAAATGAAAATATTGTATTTTGGATCAGGTTTTTCATTGTTTGGGTCTTTTGTTTGTTGGTTTTGTTTTGTTTTAAATAGAATATCCACTTTCAGCATCAAGAGGATTCCTATTACTCAGTAAGAGTCATGTCAGTCATTGGTTCTACCATTTCCCCTTGAAGCCATGTTCAGTATGAAAACATCTGAGCTTCACCACTTTTTTTATACAAAAGTTACATCAACAATGTTATCTTCTGGTAAACTCTACTTTCACAGATATTAATTTTCTTGATTTGGTAAGTTCGGAGGTGAAGTGCAGTTATGAGTCCTATTATAACTACATATTAAAAAAAAAAAAAAAAAAAAAAAAAAAAAACCACCAAAAAACCAGTCACAGCTATTTCAGAATGTGGCTGAAAAAGGGCACCAAAAAACCACTGCCAGCTGGTTGAGGGAAATGATCCTGCCCCTCTACTCAGCCCTGTGAGGCACACCTGGAGTGCTGCATCCTGTTCTGGGCTCCTCCAGAGAGGAGAGACAAGGAGCTCTTGGAGCAGGTCCAGGGGTCTACAAAGGTGATTAAGACACTGGAGCATCTCTCAGGTGTGGGAAGGCTGAGGAGACTTGGCCTGTTCAGCCTTGAGAGAAGTCAGCTGAGAGGGGACTGCATCAATGTGTATGAACATCTGAAAGGAAGCCTCAGAGGATGGACCAGGCTCTGCTTAGGGATGTCAAGCCATAGCACAAAAGGTAAGGGACTGAAACTGATGCCCAGGAAGTTTCACCTGGACATGAGAAAGAACTTTCCTGTGCTGTGACAGAGCACTGGAACAGATTTTCCATCCTCCAGAGAGTATGTGGAGTCTCTCTCACTGGAGATATCTCAATCATCTGGACACAATCCTGTGACGTGTTCTCCTTGAATGACTCTCCTTGACCAGAGAGGTTGGACCAGATGAGGCACTGTGGTCCCTTCTAACCTGACCCATTCTGGGATTGGCCAGGAGATCTAAAACAATAAACAGTAATTTGGCATCTATAATCCAGTAATTCCTTGTTTCCTTATCCTTGCCTCCTTCCCTTCAAGATGCAGCTATGAGTTGCCCTTTCTAAGATGCCATGGAGCAGTTCAACCCTGTGTTCTGAGTTTCAGAAACTTCAGTTTCTTCTCTCTTTTGCATTCAACAGAAATATGGTTCAAGGGTTTCTCTTTGCCTGAAGCATGCTGAGTAAATCTTGGAAGAGATGCCTGGATGTATATTTGAACAGTGGCTTGCAACCTCACAGGGTCATGAGAAATTTTGACCTTGGGATATAAACTTTGCATATGCGAAGTTTTGTGACTTCACTATGGAGTTGTCTATGCTATATCCACAATACAAGTGTGGTATTCCTACAACTGGGAGTTTGTGAGATAAGTGATATTGGCAAAAAGCCATTTTCCATGAAGAAAACATTCTGATAAATTCTTATGTCTCTATTAAAGCTCTGACAAACTTCTGGCCAATAAGACAGCTAAACTTTCAGACTTTAAGTCTCTCTGAGTCACAGAAAGTGACTCTGTGACAACCCCACTTTTCTAGTCCAGGTTTACCACATCTTGTTTTAAGAGGCACAGATATCAAAACAGAAAAGTAGAAATATTGGTCCCTTTCAAATGAAATATTCTATTCTATTCTATTCTATTCTATTCTATTCTATTCTATTCTATTCTATTCTATTCTATTCTATTCTATTCTATTCTATTCTATTCTATTCTGTTCTGTTCTGTTCTGTTCTGTTCTGTTCTGTTCTGTTCCGTTCCGTTCCGTTCCGTCCCGTCCCGTCCCGTCCCGTCCCGTCCCGTCCCGTCCCGTCCCATCCCATCCCATCCCATCCCATCCCATTCCTACTTTTCAAAAAACTGAGAGCTGGTTGTGTCCAGAGAGTTTTCAGATCCTGGATAAACTGCATTTTTCCTTGGTAGAGGGTACAGAGACCAGGGCCACAAAACTTTCAGCTTCAGTGCCTGAACTGTGTGTCACAAAAGGTTAGACAGAATTTATCTAGGCTTTCACACAAGCTTAATATACAAATTTACATTTGTATATTAAGTCCTGCAGGGTGTGTTTATGCAGTCTTTAATTAATGGCCAATGCTGCTCCATATTATTCAAGCGTCTGTGTAATTCTTGGCAGTTCTGTAGTTCACTGGGAGATGTATTCAGACCTTCCCCAGTTGGCATCTGTTGAGCAAGACTGTTTAAACTCATGAAGCTAAAGATCCTGAAAAACTAACGATGAAAAATCAATGAGTAATTAACAGTGAGGCAGATCACATAAGACAGATCCATATATTTCATCATAACAGAAACCAGCAGTCATATACACTGCTGCTAAATGGGCATGGGCCTTGAAATAGTACTGAATTTGTCACAAAATATTGCTGCACAACTCTGCCAACAGGTAAATATTGACTACCACAGCAACATATTTCAACTAAATTCTAACCAGTAGACAAGTCTGATATGACTAAACAATCATATGACTACACAATATTCCCTCTATGGCAGAGTTTTGGGACTGAAAACTAATGGTGTTAAATGCTGGCTTGTTAAATTTTTTCATAGTGTTAATTGATTCAAGATAAATCTCAATTGAAATTCCCACATTTTCAGTTGAATAAGTGCTGGCACAAGGCTGTGCATCTTAAATAGTAGGTAGATGACTAAAACAGATAGGACAACCTTGGTCTTCATAGGATTTACTTGTTTCTGGAAACTGTGCAGAAATTAAAAATAAGTTTCTTATTAGAAAGAAAATAAAATTTGAACAACTGTAGTATAAACAGTTTTTGCCCTTATAACTGTAAAAATAATTTACATTGTATGGATATTCATAATGCACTAAAGTGCTACCTGATTTAAAGTACTGTTAAACAGTGACTTAACTGGCAGAACTGTTTTGAAGGGTTAAAAAATAAAATGTACATGCTGGCTGCTCAATATAACCTGAACAATAAAGAAACTGTAAGTGATATTTTCTCTGTGTGTTCATGTGCTACAGTCGCACACACAGTTCTGTTTCTGTTTTTATTAATTTATAAGGAAATTAATCTAGCTACTTTCCCTTGTTATTTATACTGAATTAACTGCTTTCTATCCAAACAGTATAAAGTTCATCTTTGGAATAGGTCAGCTTCTGCACCCTAAGGTTGCCCAAAGAAAATGGCAGCAGTAATGGCCTACAGCTTATTTATCTGCTTAAAGAGATGTGCTTGGCAAAATCAGGCTAAACCAGGTTCTAGGAAGTGCTCCACACTCTATCCCCATTATCTTCCTCCTCCAACTCTGCTTCTCAGAGCAACATTTGCCATGTTTCAGCTTTTTACCAAGGAGATCAGTAGCAGATAAGGTCCCAGCCCCATGTTCATCACCAACAGATTCTCAGGCAAAGGTTATTTTATTTTGATCCTTGCTTAGCTTAGATCTCTTTGACCCCACTACTGAAGTCAAAGGTTGTGTCTTAATGAAAAGCTCCCAAAGCTCTTGTCACAGCTGCTGTTTTGCAGAAATTAAAATGCATTTTGGTCCATTCAGTCACATTTTTTTTTTTTTTATTTTTATTTTTTTTTTTTTTTTTTTTTTTTTCCCTTGAGAACCTTAATTCATCATTAATATTTGACAGTAGAATCTATCAGAGCCTATGACTAGATGTGAGGGGTTTTTTTTGCAGTCTCCATTAACCATCCTGGAAATAACAGCTAAGAGACTACCTCCACATAACACAGTTACAAAATCTACAAAGACCCAGGGCAAAAAATTGTTTCCTCAGGGTTAAAAATAAAAAATTAGCCCACCACAAGTAGATGCTGAAAGCAGCTTGATATCTCTTAAAATTTTCTTTTTTGTTCAAAAAAACCTCAGCTTTCATAATGTTTTACCAACATTTCTTTTTCTAGTTTTATAACTATGCATGTGTTTGTGTGTGCATGTGTGTATGTGTATATATTGAGAGAGACATAAATAATATAAAAAAAAATCAGGTTACATTTAAGAGATTTAGGAGAGGATCAATGATCTCAAACAACAGAATAGCATAATGTTTTCTGGAACTGATTGCATCCTAGAGGGATGGGTTTGATAAAATTGGATATTAGTCCAGAAGTTTTTTTTCTTATTTTTTAGTGATTTGAAAATGTAGGACCAGATGAGCTCCATTAATGTTCCTATCTGTGTCTCTCTGATTTAATTAGCACTATTTCTCCATAAGAAATGCCTCATCATTTTGCTAGGGAAATTTGTTCTTAAACTCTGCACCATTCCCTGAACTGCACATGGCACAAAACAAGAAATACAGGATCAGTCAAACTGGATTGGTAAAGCTTCCTGCTCAGTCCAGAATTCTGTAGATAAAAAGAGCAGTCTTGGTAGTTTCAGAGTGGAAAAATATGCAATAAGCAGTTCTAAAAAGTTTAATAGGTAGATCCTGGCTTCCACTCAGAAGCAAGAGGGTTTACATTGGGACTGGTTGGACAATCAGATTTCTAGCAAGGACAGCAGAGAAAAAATGTGTAAATTGGAGATAAAATGTACTTCTTGGTAATGAATGCATTTTAGCAGGCCCCCATGAGGTATGGAAATGCATTTATCTCCATTTTACAGATAGGAGCTAAGGAACAAAGAGAAGAAGTGACTTAGTCAAGGTCATACAAGATCCTTACAGCAATGGTGAATTCAGCTTTTGGTGCCAGGTTCCCCTCAAGTAAGGCTACCATTTCACTGAGTTTCCCAGACATATTTATAAGAAGAAGAAAAGAAACAAACAAGCAAACAAATACACGAACAAAAAATAAAGACTTTTTTTTTTTTTTCTGACAGAGTAATTGCTTTGAACTGGCTATTGGATACCTGGAGTGCTGGCCAAAACATCACTGTGGACACCCTAATCAATTTTATGAAGCTTGCACAATACAGATGCACCTTGAAGGCACCTATCTTCAGTAAACAAACCCTGCAAGATTGCACACACAGGTGCTGTAAGACCACAGGCTTTACAGATGTGCCAAGCTTTCTGCCAATCCATTTATCAACTGTGCAGCACTTACACAGGAATGTGTTGCATACTAGAAGCTCCTGCTTCTTTGAACACCCATTGTGCTGCCAGCCTCATGGCCAGCAGCACCAATTTGAGGAAATGCTCCAGAGTGCAGTCCCCATACATACACCAAGTTGGACCTTGGGCCTGATGAAAATATCTTAGATGAAAATATAAGGCCCTTTCTGCATTTGGCAGATATTTTCCACTCCTTGATCCAAAATATTACTGGAAACAACAATGGAGGTCAAAAGCAGCACTGAAAATTAAGTGATCCCACCCTGCTCACAGGCACATCCTTTGCATGTGAACCTACATCACAGGAGCTGTAAGAGCTCAGGATTTTCTGTGGAGTTCATAAAAATTTCTGATCATTTAGCTGCTGGTTGCCCCCCTCCAACCGCCCCCCAACATTAAATACTATTTTACATTCCCCATCTCAGAACTGCTTATGATAATCTTTTGTTGTCCATAAATCTCACAGAGTCATTCTGCTTCTGATCCCTCATTTCTGAGCTTGGTCTCATCAATTAACCTTGTGAAACGATGCCTGTATGACCAATAAGAATAAGATAGAAGTAGAAGCTGTGAAGCACAATTACTGCTCTGTGAACCATTTGTTAGATGTGGCCTAAAATATATGCTGATCTGAGTACAAACACAGAGACTACTTGATTAAAGCAAAAAGCTAATTCATATTTTGAAGCGGAATAAATAAATAAATCAGCATAACCATCTGTGCTGTGTGTATCAGAAAGATCTGACAAAATACTTCTTCAAAGGTATTCAGGACCATTCAAACACAAGACCTGTGATGTTCAGTCTGACATGAACCAAGAAAGTTATAGGCAAACTTGTGATAACTGGTCAAGATTTTCTTGGTAATAATTATCATTTTACTGTGCTGATTTCCACTCTAAGGGAATCATAAGCATTGTAAGTCTGTATGTCCACACTAGAGATTTATCAGGCACTGTCTCAGAGATGAACAGCATGGAGTAAGCGAACAGCAGTGCCTGGACTCCAATCTGCAGAGTCTCACCAATACTGAGTGCAGTGTCTGCTTGCTGTGGAAAATAGTGTGAATTAATTAAAATTACAGAATGCATTCACTGCTATTCTGTAACACTAATGTAGTACAGATTTTTTTTTTTTTTTTTTCAAACCCATACAAACAAACAAGACTACTGAATAGATAATCACTAGCTGGAACTTATGTTTATCCCTGGAAGATTTTCAGCTCAGGCCTAATCTTAGCATTGCTTAGTAACCATGGTTAGGAATCCTTTGGTACAAAAGTTTGAGTTTTGTGGCTTTCTGCTTCCATTTCCTTTACTCATACTCAATATGCTTCCTTTTCAAAGTCAAAACTTTTCTTTGTCAAGGGTACTCAGCTCCCTATGCAAACCCATTTTAAAAATCAACTTTGAAAGGAGTCTTAGTTTGTTCCCCTTAAACAAAGAATTTTGTACAGAAACCAACAAAGGAATTTGTGTTAAAAATATTGTTAGTGATAGGAAAGGATTTAGAATTGCTGACAGACACAAATTGATTAATTTCACTAGTTTGACTATAGCTGTAGCAAGGGCAGTATATTTGCAGGGGCATTTTTTGATTCTGACATTTATAATTTTG